>NW_022987237.1:215232-227630 GCF_010094035.1 Trematosphaeria pertusa | reverse complement strand
AATAACGTATACGTAGTTAAATTCTTTCTTATTAGAAAGAAAGCTCTTAAAATCTATAGAGACGTTCTACTAAGCTCTCTTAGAGATAGGTAGAGACTTTAGAAGATCTAGCGTCTTATTCTATAAAGTATAGCTCTAGTAGTAAGCCTTATATACTACTATGTACGTATTAACATCTTCTTATATACCTAGCTAGTAATATTAATTTTATAGTAACTAGGTAGTTTTTCTTTATTCTAGGTAGATAGTTATCTAAGTAGTATATATAGCGCGTATTAGGTATATTTATAGATAGTTAATAGTAGAGACTATTAATTAATTCTAATAGGTTAACGTTATAGAGCCTAAGCTACATACTATATAGAGATAACTTATTCTATACTCTAAGATTACTATATAGAGAGAGCTAAGCTCTCTAGTTCTAATATAGTAATCTTCTTTCTTATTTTCTTATCTAACTAAGTAACCTCTACTAAGCTCTCTTTTTTTCTCTATAGTTATAAGCCTAGCGCTTTAAGAATATAGAATAAGTTCTCTCTACATACTTAAAGAGCTAGCTAGAGGCTACTTAGTTACTTTAGTTACTTTTATATTATTAAATAACACCTCTTGTTTACTTACTCTATAAGTAAGCGCTATAAGCAAAGCTCTTCTTACTAGCTTATACTAGTTGCGCGATTATAATACCTAGCTATACTAGTATATCTAGCTCTAGTTCTACGCGATTAGTAAAGAACTATAGACTTAGATTAATTTAGAAGTCGAAGACGCTATAAACCTAGTAGATACTATACTAACAATCTCTATAATAGAGTTAATTACTAGCGAAGTGCTAACTACTACGCCCTCTAAGAGTAGTAAGCGTAAAAGTATATAGAACGTACCTACTTTAAGTATACTATCTCTTAATACGCTGTACTAGCAAAGACTTAATAAGTATAGAGTGCTCTTAAGTAACTAGGCGTTATAGATAATACGCCTCTAAACTCTATAGAACTAGATAAACATAACTATTACTCTAGAGCTTCTTAGACTAGCTATAATAGAGCTTATATCTTAGAAGCGTTTAACGCTATAAGCGCTTGTACGCGTTCTAAAAAATAAGCTTACGCTAACCTTAGTAAACGTTTTAAATATAATTTATGTAGAGTACTAAGCTTACTTAGAAAAAGTAAAGTAGAGTACTTATATACCTAAGAATTAGTACTAATAGTAGTACTTTCTATATATTAAGATAAAGACGTATAAGCTTATAAAAGTAGAAGGCTAGCTTACTATATAAGACTTTCTTAACACTCTTACTCTAAAGCTTACGCTAGAATAGGCTTAAGCTATATACTAAAAGGTTATTTAGAATAGTATACTTAGCGCTAATAAGAAGCTTACTCTATAAGAGATTAGAAAAATCTTTACTATAATAATCTATAAACACTTTCTATAAGTATCTAATATATAATAGTCTAGTTTAAGATTTACCTTAGGTTATATAACTTTAGGTTACGTAATCCTATTACGTAACCTAGCCTAGCGCCTTAGCGCTTAGCACCTCTATATATAGAGCCTCTTAGAGTATTCTTCTACTTCTTACCTTTAGATAGCTAAATTTAACCTAACCTACTCTACTAGCACCTCTTATTCTTACAGCTTGTAGAGATAGTGCTGCCTACAGCTAACTTACCTAGCTAGGTGTTCTAGGGGCGCTTATAGTAGTAGAGACTATAGACCTAGCCCTTATATTATCTAAAAGTCTATACCTCTTTAGCTAGAGACAGCGACACAATATCTAGCTAAACTAAGTAGCCTTGTTAAGAAGTGTTTACTAATAGCTAACACTAAGAATTAGAGCTATAAGAGCCTAGTTACTTACTCTAAGAATCTATTAACGTACTAATTAATTGCTTGTCCCTTTAGTACTACATAAGACTACTAGTAGATCTAGTTAGTAGTAGAAAGATACTAGTACTAAGCTAAAGAGAGCTATTAAGAGCTCTATGTATAGGAGAACTTCTATAGAACTTCTACGTGTAGAAAACCCCCCCTCTTTATTACAAATTACGAAAAATTAACAATTCTCTACTCTACTAGTAGAGTTAATAATCTCTCTACTCTACTAGTAGAACTAACAACTTACTACTCTACTAGCAGCTAAATACCTCCCCCCTTTACTTCTTTCTTAATTAAAAAGCTAGACAAATCTAAACACTATAGAAGAACTCTTGCGAAGCTAATCTAGAGGTAGGACCTTAGCCTTATAATACCTCTTTATTCTAATAGTTCTTAAATCTAGAGTAGTAAACCTGCTAGCAGAATATACTAATTAATATTTCTATTATAAAAACCCCGTTTAGCAACACGACGTAATAACTAATAAGAATTAGAACAATAACTTTAACTAGAAGCTTGCAAGGCTCTGCTAGAGCTTAGTAATACTAGAGCTATTATTAACCTTAGGTTTGTTTACACTCTCTACCTCTACTAAAGAGCTTTAAGAGCTCTTTCTAGAAACACTAGCTAAAATTATTAATAAAATAGTTAGCTAATTATATATATAATAGGTACATAAATAATAAATCTATATATATTGCTAGATTACTACTAACGCTCTTACTAAGGGAGATAATATATACGCAAGAAATTAGATATAGGCTACTACTCTAGCTAAAAAAGACGCTAAAATCTAGCAACTATAAGCGTAATTAACCTACTCTAGAGACTAGCCTACTATACTAGTTCTACGCGTAACGCGTTTCTCTACAACACTAATTATACGCGATTTAAGCGCGTTACTACTAGAGAATTTAATTCTAGGTTCTTACCTCTCTATATACTAGCTAGCTATACCTCTAGCGTTGTAAGCGTTGGAGAGCTAATTAATGTGTTCTACTAAGTTTCTAGATTTACTCTTATTATTAGATAGTAAGAGTATTACCTTTAAGTAGTAGAGAGATAGCTTATACAATAAACTTTAAGTAAACTAGAATTAGTATACTAGAGATACGCTAGAGAATACTAAGAAAACTGTTATTACCTATATCTATACGCGAACTAAAGAAGACGCGCACTAGACTCTATTAGTAATACTACAAATAATTAAGAATAGCAGCGTAGCGGTTTTCTATAGTTATATTCTTAATTAGCTAGAGAGAAGCTATAGAGACCTATATAAGAGGCTAAACGCTTACCGCAATTTCTAAAAGCTTTATTACTAAAGCGCTACTAATTTTGTCTACTTCTAGAATAATTTCTTCTACCTTACACAGAAGCGTTAGCTTCTAGTAGATTAATAGGTAGAGAAATTTTATAAAAAGCTACTAGAGACTATACGCACGTAGTTAGGTATATACTAATATTAATACGTTAATAACTATAATTACTATATAGACCTTACTTAAGACCTTACTTAAGAGCTTACTCTAGAAGAAGTACGCGTTACTACTAGAAAGGCTAAAAAGTGTAACGTAATTGCGTTAATGCTATAACGCGCGCTTTTAGCTCTTCTAGGTTTTCTAGTACCTAATAAAGCTCTAGTAATCTAGAAGCTAGTTACCTATTTTTAATACTACTAACCTAGCTACCTAAGCTATAATTACTCTAGAGCTTCTACCGCGTAGAAAGCTATTAAGAACGTTAATCTAGAGAAGAAGCCTGTAGAACCTATAGAGCTATAAGCACCTAAGAATAACACGTTAGAATATAAATTTAACAATTTAGAAAAAGCCTAGCTCTAGAAGAAGTCTTCTCTCTAGAGCTACCTACTAGAGTAATTAATCTGCGTAAAAAGCTATTTAGTAGTTCTACGTTTACTCTACTCTACTAAATATTTATAAATAGTCTTGTAATTAAGCTTAGAGGCTTAATTAATATAGAAGCAGGCAGCTATATCTTAGTATACCTAAAGTACCTTTAAACTCTTAGAAAAAACCTCTATGTTAAGCTATTGCGTATAAAACCTATTCCCCTTACTAAATATAATAGACAACCTAATAGCTAAGTAGACAAATACTTTAAAGCTAATTTAGTACTAGAAAGCTACTAAATACATACCTACTTTGTATATTATAATACTAGCCGCTATAATACAATAATTAGTTATAAGCTACTTAAAGAAGTTAATATTTAGATTAACTACAAGTAGCGCGTACTAATATAGCTAGACACTAATTAATTAATTAATTGTAAACACAACGCGTTTGTCTCTACCTAATCCTCTTAATCTACTACTAAAGCTTAAGCAGCTTACTAAGCTAATGCTAATTACCGCAACGCCCTAATATTAGTAGTAGAAAAGCTAAGAGTAATATAATAAGAGAAGGGAGAATTACAACGCTAGAAGCTTTAAGAAAGCCTACGCAAGATAGACAGGTAGCTTAAGAATCTTAACCTACCTGCTAGGTTGCCCTGCAAGCTAAAAAAGCTACCTATTTTACAGAAAACATGCTTAAAGGCTAGACTTAACGTTAATATAATTAGCATAGCCGCCTTTATAATTAACGCACGTTAAAAAGATACTACTATTAGGTACCTTAGTGTCTATAAGGTTAATTAGCTTATTACTAATAGAAAGGAAACCTCTACTACTAATCTAGAGAAGAAACTCTACTAACTAGTTACCTAAAAGCTCTTATCTCTAGAATATGCTAGCGTAACTATAGCCTATTTTTTAAAAAAGAATTCTAATATTCTACTACTATATAGAGAAGGCGTAGATTATAACATTAAGCTTATAGTAGAAAATACCTTAATAAATAGTTCTCTTTATAGTATATTACTAGAGCACCTATAGTTAGTATAGAATTACCTAGAGAACTACCTTTATCGCGGCTTTATTATCTATA
Organism: Trematosphaeria pertusa; assembly: GCF_010094035.1. Lineage (NCBI taxonomy): Eukaryota > Fungi > Ascomycota > Dothideomycetes > Pleosporales > Trematosphaeriaceae > Trematosphaeria > Trematosphaeria pertusa. The sequence continues at coordinate 222,795 of NW_022987237.1, read as the reverse complement.
GTAATACGTTATACGCGTTACTAGTTCTATTTACTAAAAAGCTAGGTAGAGAATAGAGGTTCTACGTAGACTATTAAAAGCTTAACGCTATTATAAAAAAAGACGCCTATTCTATTCCTCTTATCTAGAAAACGCTTATACGCCTATCGCGCGCTAAGGTCTTTACTAAGTTAGACGTAAGGTAAGCTTTCTACTAAATCTAGCTTAATAAGTTAGTAGAGAATCTAACGTCTTTCTACACGCAGTATAGTAACTATAAGTATTAAGTTCTACTCTTTAGCCTCTATAATAGCTCTGCTACCTTTTAGTAATATATTAATAAGGTGTTATATAGCTTGCTAGACAATTTCTATATAGTATATATTAACAATATTCTTATTTACTTAGAGAATTTGCTTAAGTATAAAGCCTATATTACCTAGGTACTTAATTAATTATATAAAGCTAGGTTGTAAGTAGATATTAAGAAATCTAAATTTACTATTAAAAGTACTAAGTTTCTAGAATTAATTATAAGCACTAATAGAATCTAGAAGAACTCTAAGAAGGTTACTACTATCTAGAATTAGCCTATACCTATAACTCTTAAGAGCCTTTAATTATTTCTAGGTTTCTATAATTTCTACTAAGCCTTCTTAAAGAATTACGGCTAGATTGTCTACCCCCTTACTAAGCTACTAAAATAGAAAGCATAGCATGCCTTTAGAGAAATTAAGCTCGCGGTATTTTAGTAGGTTAAGAATCTTATACTGTCTAATACTATACTAGCTTATTACTCTCTCTATTACTATACAAGAGTAGAAATAAACGTATTAGATAGCGTAGTTACTAGAGTTCTTTTACAGCTTTAAGAAGATAGTATCTAGAGACTAGTAGCTTTCTTTAGTAAGATAATAAATACTATCTAGATAAACTATAGTATTTATAACAAAGAAATGCTAGTAGTTATTCTTAGCGTATAGAAGTAGAGAAGCTAGTTAATTAGCTTATAAGATCTAGAGCCTTTTATAGTATTAACTAACTACTAAGCCTTAGAGTACTTTACTACTAAGCAGGAACTTACCGCTAGGTAGGTCTACTAGGCAAACAATATTACTAACTATAACCTTAAGCTTACCTATTAACTAGGTTTAGCTAATATAGCAGCTAACGCGTTATTACAAAAGTAAGAAGAGCTTAAGACTTAAAAGAAGAAGAATTACGCCACCTATACAAGAGCTTTTCTAAGCAAGAAGTAAATTAGCCTCTTAGCTATTAAGTAATTATTAGGTAAGTTATTAGTTCTAGCTACCTAGAGATTAGCTAGTAGTACTATAGAAGTCGCCGCTGCTAATACGTTTATAGAGGTACCCTCTACTAAGAATCTATATACTATAATTAATTAGGTTATTATAGCTAACTAATTAGACAACTCTCTATAGCTAGCTTAAGAGAAAGCTACTATATTAGGCTCTGCCTAGAAAATAGAAGACGGCTTATTAACTTATTAGAATTAATTAATAGTCTCTACTATTAACTACCTATAAATATACCTAATACGCGCTGTATATACTACTTAGGTAACTACCTACCTAGAATAAAGAAAAACTACCTAGTTACTATAAGATTAATATTACTAGCTAGGTATATAAGAAGATATTAATACGTACGTAGCGGCGTATAAGGCTTACTACTAGAGCTATACTCTGCGAGATAAAACGCTAGGTCTTCTAAAGCCTCTACCTATCTCTAAGAGAGTATAGCAGAACGTCTTTATAGATTTTAAGAGCTTTCTCTCTAATAAGAAAGAATTTAACTATATATACGTTGTTATAGATTAGCTAAGTAAGTAGAGCTTCTCTTTACTCTACTATAAGAAAATTATAGCTTAACGTATAGTAGAGCTATATTACTAATATATCTAGCGTATATATAGTTCTTCTAAGTCTATTATATTAGATTATAGCCTATAGTTTACCTCTACCTTTATAAATAAGCTCTACTAGCTTATAGAAATTAAGTAGAAGCTCTCTACCGCGTACTACCTATAAACTAATAGAAATATAAAGATTGTTAATTAATATCTTAATTAGCGTCTACGTCTATTTATTAACTATTACTAGAATAATTAGTTAGACCTTCTACTTTATATAGATTAGGTATAAGCTACGTTACTATATAAAACTATAGAACTAATAGCGTACAAAATTAAATTTAGATACTAGCTAATACACTACTAGAATTAGAAAAAGTATATAATAAAAGCCTCTACTCTACGTAAGCGTCTATCGCGCTAGAAAGCTTAGAATTTCGCTAAAGAGTAATACAACGCTGTAGAAAAAGCTACTAAAATTATATAAAGTAATATCGTAAAAGCGTAAGCTAGGCAGGCGCTCTAAGTAAACAAAAAGCGCTAAGAACCTAATTTTGTAGTAGGCAACCTTATCTATATTAAACCTTGTAGCTTTTTAACAAATTAACCTAGTGTAAAGCTAGATTAATAGATATACAGCTCTTACCTAATTATTACTATAAAGAGTTACTTCTTCTAGCTCTAGCTACCTGCGTATATACGTATACATAACGTCTTTTATACTAATTAGTTATAAAAAGCCTTAGAGCTATTACTAGAGTAGGTAGAGCCTAAGTAGCTACCTATTAAAGTTAATAGCAATCTAGAATAGCCTGTACATAAAATTCTAGATAGCTGTCTTTATTAAAATTGCCTTTAATACTACGCTATATAGGTTACTTATAATTCTAACTCTATCTAGTATAATACCGCAGGCTTTATTAACGCTCTTTATAAGGTAAGAGACTTTTACGTAGTATACCTAGATAAGCTAGAGCTACTATTATAATTAGATGCTTAGATTAAGGCGTACGAAAAAGAGGAGACTCTAGAGAAGATAGTAGAGAATTTAAAACTTGTAAGAGTAGAAAACATAAGAGTAACGCAAAGGCGCTACTAAGAAGAGAGCCTGTAATAAAGCCGCCCCATAGACGTAAAAATAAGTCTTCTAGCTTAAATCTCTACAAGAATAGAGTAACTAGAAGGAAGGTAGTAGCTGTAAAAGCGCTTCTAGTTTAAAACTAACACAAATACGCTTATTACAAGCTAAAAGAGATAGTTAAGAGCATAACGCAGGAGTTTTAGAAGAAGAAGGACCTAGAAGGCGTATTTTAGAGCTTAAGAACGAGCTCTCCCTGTAAGAGAGAGTAATGTAATAGTTTAGTTTAGAATTTACCTTAGATTACATAACCTTAGGTTACGTAATTCTATTACGTAACCTAGCCTAGCGTCTTAACGCTTAGCACCTCTATATATAGAGCCTCTTAGAGTATTCTTCTACTTCTTACCTTTAGATAGCTAAATTTAACTTAACCTACCCTGCTAGCACCTCTTATTCTTATAGCTTATAGAGATAGTACTGCCTATAGCTAACTTACCTAGCTAGGTGTTCTAGAGGCGCTTATAGTAGTAGAGACTATAGACCTAGCCCTTACATAATATAAACTCTAGTATATTTATAACGCTAGGCAAATAATTAGATTAACGTACAGGTTGTTAGAAGAAACGTATACTAGTTAATATAAGAATCTACCTCTACTAAGAGCTATAGAGTAATCTAAGACTATATATATAAAGCTTAAACGTTTATTATACGCTTAAGGTAGTAGTAACTAGCTAAGAAGTGCTAATTAGCTAGAATACGCGTTAGAAGATTCTTACGCAACTTAACTTAGATAGATTTAAATCTACTAGAGAATTTCTACTAAAGAAAGGTTAAGAGCTTCTAAGTAGGTTAAATAATACTAAAGAATTAACTATCTTACTATACTCTAGAAGTATTTAAGTAGTACTAATTAATCTAACGCTTCTTAGTAAGCTAATAGAGATCTATATAACTATAGACTTTAACGCTTACCTCCTCTCTAAGAGTATAATTCTTAATAATAGAGCTACTTTATACTTAGTAAACACGTAAGAGCTACTTATACCTAGATTATTTAGAAAAGCTTAAGGTGTTTAATGTATAGAAGTAGGTACCTAAGCTTTTCTAATTATAAGAATAGGTATACACCTACTTAGAGAAGTACTTAATAGAGTATAGAAATAGAGTATAGAGAATCTTACGCTATATAACGTTATAGTAGTTAAGAGTTTTTACCTTAATATTATTTTAGAAGCTTATCTATAAGAGAAAGAAGTCTAGTACCTAGAGCTAGATAGCTTCTTACGTATAGAAATAATAGAAAAGAGCTTAGTACTTATAAAACTCTTACGTAAGTATAACCTTACGTTTCTTAAATATAAGCCTATATCTACTTACACTAAGTAAATAATTAATATAGTAATAAATTAATAATTATAGTAAGTATACCTATAATATAATACTAAGTAAATATAGTATATAAGAGTAGGTTACCTAGAGAAATAAGTCTTATAAGTACTTATATAATATATATAGAATATATAGATAAATAGAACTACGCGCTTATAGTATAAATACTACGTAACTATATACGCTATATAAGTAATCTCTTAATACTTAAGAAAGTAATTACTCTATTTATTCTAGAGAATTATATAGAATCTATTTAATATACTCTTAAGATAATTAGAAAAGCTCTAGATAATAGTTCTAAAGTATAACTTTAGTAGAAAGATCTTTATATATATACTTTTAGTAAAATTACTTCTAGAGATTCTATATATACTATAAGTATTTAAGAGCTTTATACGTATAAAATACTAGCTTAATATAGTTAAACTATAGTAGAATAATAATACTATAATACTTCTATAGAAGAGAAAATTATAATATAAGCTCTAGATAGAAGAGTAAGGTATAGAAATTAAGCTAACTCTAGTATATACACACGAGCCTAATAGTAGAGTAGAAAGAGCTAGTAAAGAAATACTTATAAAGTTAATCTTAATAAGAAGTAGTATAAAGCTCTCTAAGAAGCTCTAGCTAGAGATTATATACGCTATAACATAGTTATATAATATAAGCCTCTTATATATATATAATTTACGCTTTTCTAATAAAACTCTAGATATATAGTTCTAGTAGTACTTTAGATACTATAAGCTAGCGTATATAAGAAATACTATAGTAGATCTACGTCTAGACTAGAGTAGTATATACGCGTATAGCTATTATACTTACCTACTAAACTAGAAACGCGTAGCTAGGCGTAATAAGAAAAGCTTTAAAATTACTCTAAAAAGCTATATTAGATATTTAGTAGGCTATAAAGCTTTAAATATCTTTAGAATATAAGTTTCTTAGCTTAATTAGGTAATTACTATAAGAAATGTAACCTTTAATAAGACGCTCTTCTATAAGAATAGAGAGATTAAAGTAATTCTCTAAAAAGAAGTAATTAAGATTATTTATATTCTCTATAAGTATAGTAAAATCTAAAACGTAGAAGTAGCCTTAGAGCTACTCTCTATAGAATTAGATAAGTAATAGAGTACTATTACTACTTAATAGCTAACTAAGTAAAAGCTTAAAGGTGCTAGATTACAGAACCTAGATTAGGTAGATAGCTAACTACTAGATTAGAAAATAACAATTCTAGTAGCTACGTAGGTAATAAGTATAGCTAGTAGATTACTAAGAACTTACGTAGAGTATAAGAAGCGTATAGAACTCTTTTTCTCTAAGCCTATACTTATAAGGGCTAGGTCTGCGGTCTTTACTACTATAAGCGTCCTAAAACTAGAGTGCTAGCAGGGTAGGTTAGGTTAAATTTAGCTATCTAAAGGTAAGAAGTAGAAGAATACTCTAAGAGGCTCTATATATAGAGGTGCTAAGCGCTAAGGCGCTAGGCTAGGTTACGTAATAGAATTACGTAACCTAAGGTTATATAACCTAAGGTAAATTCTAAACTAGACTATTATATTACCCCCTCTTATAGAGAGAGCTTATCTCTAAGCTCTAAAACACGCCTTCTAGGTCCCTCTTCTTCTAAAACTCTCTTCTTAGCGGCGCCTTTGCGTTACCCTTATATCTTCTACCCTTGCAGGTTTTAAATTCTCTACTATCTTCTCTAGAGTCTCCTCTTTTTTATACGCCTTAATCTAAGTATCTAATTGTAATAGTAGCTCTAGCTTATCTAGGTATACTGTGTAAAAGTCTCTTACCTTATAGAAAGCGTTAATAAAGCCTATAGTATTATACTAGGTAGAGTTAGAATTATAAGTAACCTATATAGCGCGGTATTAAAGGCGATTTTAATAAAGATAGCTATCTAGAATTTTATATATAGGCTATTCTAGATTACTATTAACTTTAATAGGTAGCTACTTAGGCTCTACCTACTCTAGCAATAGCTCTAAGGCTTTTTATAACTAATTAGTATAAAAGACGTTGTGTATACGTATATACGCAGGTAGCTAGAGCTAAAAGAAGTAACTCTTTATAGTAATAATTAGGTAAGAGCTATATATCTATTAATCTAGCTTTATACTAGGTTAATTTATTAAAAAGCTACAAGGTTTAATATAGACAAGGTCGCCTACTATAAAATTAGGTTCTTAGCGCTTTTTGTTTACTTAAAGCGCCTACCTAGCTTACGCTTTCGCGATATTACTTTGTGTAATTTTAGTAGCTTTTTCTACAGCGTTGTATTACTTCTTAGCAAAATTCTAAGCTTCTTAGCGTAATAGACGCTTACGTAGAGTAGAGACTTTTATTATATACTTCTTCTAATTCTAGTAGTATATTAGCTAGTATCTAAATTTAATTTTGTACGCTATTAGTTCTATAGTTTTATATAGTAACGTAGCTTATACCTAATCTATATAGAGTAGAAAGTCTAACTAATTATTCTAGTAGTAGTTAACAAATAGACGTAGACACTAATTAAGATATTAATTAACAATCTCTATATTTCTATTAGTTTACGAGTAGTACGTAGTAGAGAGCTTCTACTTAATTTCTATAAGCTAGTAGAGCTTATCTATAAAGGTAGAGGTAAACTATAGGCTACGATTTAATATAATAGACTTAGAAGAACTATATATATACTAGATATATTAGTAATACAGCTCTACTATATGTTAAGCTATAATTTTCTTATAGTAAAGTAGAGAGAAGCTCTACTTACTTAGCTAATCTATAACAACGTATACGTAGTTAAATTCTTTCTTATTAGAGGGGAAGCTCTTAAAATCTATAGAGACGTTCTACTATACCCTCTTAGAAATAAGTAGAGGCTTTAAAAGACCTAGCGTCTTATTCTATAGAGTATAGCTTTAGTAGTAAGCCTTATATACTACTATATACGTATTAATATCTTCTTATATACCTAGCTAGTAATATTAATCTTATAGTAACTAGGTAGTTTTTCTTTATTCTAGATAGGTAGTTACCTAAGTAGTATATATAGCGCGTATTAGGTATATTTATAGGTAGTTAATAGTAGAAACTATTAATTAATTCTAATAGGTTAACAAGCCGTCTTCTATTTTCTAGGCAGAGCCTAACATAGTAGCTTTTTCTTAAGCTAGCTATAGAGAGTTGTCTAATTAGTTAGCTATAATAACCTAATTAATTATAGTATATA
>NW_022987237.1:207229-214580 GCF_010094035.1 Trematosphaeria pertusa | reverse complement strand
TAGTAACCTTCTTAGAGTTCTTCTAGATTCTATTAGTGCTTATAATTAATTCTAGAAACTTAGTGCTTTTAATAGTAAATTTAGATTTCTTAATATCTACTTACAACCTAGCTTTATATAATTAATTAAGTACCTAGGTAATATAGGCTTTGTACTTAAGCGAATTCTCTAAGTAAATAAGAATATTATTAATATATACTATATAGAAATCGTCTAGTAAGCTATATAACACCTTGTTAATATATTGCTAAAAGGTAGCAGAGCTATTATAGAAGCTAAAGAGTAGAACTTAATACTTATAGTTACTATACCGCGTATAGAAAGATATTAGGTTCTCTACTAACTTATTAAGCTAGATTTAGTAGAAAGCTTACCTTACGTCTAACTTAGTAAAAACCTTAGCGCGTAACAGGCGTGTAAGCGTTTTCTAGATAAGAGAGATAGAATAGGCGTCTTTTTTTATAATAGTGTTAAGCTTTTAATAGTCTACGCAGAACCTCTATTTTCTACCTAGCTTTTTAGTAAATAGAACTAGTAACGCGTATAACGTATTACTATAAATAATAAAGCCGCGACAAAGATAGTTCTCTAGATAATCCTATACTAACTATAGGTACTCTAGTAACATACTATAAAGAGAACTATTTGTTAAGGTATTTTCTACTATAAGCTTAATATTATAATCTACACCTTCTCTATATAGTAGTAGAGTATTAGAATTCTTTTTTAAGAAATAGGCTATAGTTACGCTAGTATATTCTAGAGATAGAAGCTTTTAGGTAACTAGTTAGTAGAGTTTCTTCTCTAGATTAGTAGTAGGGGTTTTCTTTTTATTAGTAATAAGCTAATTAACCTTATAGACACTAAGGTGCCTAATAGTAGTGTCTTTTTAACGCGCGTTAATTATAAAGGCGGCTACGCTAATTATATTAACGTTAAGTCTAGCCTTTAAGCATGTTTTCTACAAAATAGGTAGCTTTTTTAGCTTACAGGGTAACCTAGCAGGTAGGTTAAGATTCTTAAGCTGTTTGTCTATCTTGTGTAGGTTTTCTTAAAGCTTCTAGCGTTGTAATTCTCTCTTCTCTTATTGTATTACTCTTAGCTTTTCTACTACTAATATTAGAGCGTCGCGGCGATTAGCATTAGCTTAGTAAGCTACTTAAGCTTTAGCAGTAGATTAAAAGAATTAGGTAAAGATAAACGCGTTACGTTTATAATTAATTAATCTATTAGTATCTAGCTACATTAGTACGCGCTACTTATAGTTAACCTAAACGTTAACTTCTTTAAGTAGCTTGTAACTAATTATTATATTATAGTAGCTAGTATTATAACATATAAAGTAGGTACGTATTTAGTAGCTTTCTAGTACTAAATTAGCTTTAAAGTATTTGTCTACCTAGCTGTTAGGTCGTCTATTATATCTAGTAAGAGGGATAGGTTTTATACGCAATAGCTTAACGTAGAGGTTTTTTCTAAGAGTTTAAAGGTGCTTTAGGTGTACTAAGACGTAGCTGCCCGCTTCTATATTAATTAAGCCTCTAAGCTTAATTATAAGACTATTTATAGATATTTAGTAGAGTAGAGTAAACGTAGAACTACTAAATAGCTTTTCGCGTAGGTTTATTACTCTAGTAGGTAGCTCTAGAGAGAAGACTTCTTCTAGAGCTAGGCTTTTTCTAAATTGTTAGATTTACATTCTAACGTGTTATTCTTAGGTGCTTATAGCTCTGTAGGCTCTATAGGCTTCTTCTCTAGATTAACGTTCTTAATAGCTTTCTACGCGGTAGAAGCTCTAGAGTAATTATAGCTTAGGTAGCTAGGTTAGTAGTATTAAAAATAGGTAACTAGCTTCTAGATTACTAGAGCTTTATTAGGTACTAGAAAACCTAGAAGAGCTAAGAGCGTGCGTTATAGCATTAACGTAATTACGTTACGCTTTTTAGCCTTTCTAGTAGTAACGCGTACTTCTTCTAGAGTAAGCTCTTAAGTAAGGTCTTAAGTAAGGTCTATATAGTAATTATAGTTATTAATGTATTAATGTTAGTATATACCTAACTACGTGCGTATAGTCTCTAGTAGCTTCTTATAAAATTTCTCTACCTATTAATCTACTAGAAGCTAACGCTTCTATACAAGGTAGAAGAAATTATTCTAGAAGCAGGCGAAATTAGTAGCGCTTTAGTAATAAAGCTTTTAGAAATCGCGGCGAGCGTTTAGCCTCTTATATAGGTCTCTATAGCTTCTCTCTAGCTAATTAAGAATATAACTACAGGAAACTACTATACTACTATTCTTAATTATTTATAGTATTACTAATAGAGTCTAGTATACGTCTTCTTTAGTTTACGTATAGATATAGGTAATAACAGTTTTCTTAGTATTCTCTAGCGTATCTCTAGTATACTAATTCTAGTTTACTTAAAGTTTATTATATAAGCTATCTCTCTACTACTTAAAGGTAACACTCTTACTATCTAATAATAATAGTAGATCTAGAAACTTAGTAGAGTGTGTTAATTAGCTCTTTTGCGCTTATGACGCTAGAGGTGTAGCTAGCTAGTATATAGAGAGGTAAGAACCTAGAATTAAATTCTCTAGTAGTAACGCACTTAAATCGCGTATAATTAGTATTGTAGAGAAACGCGTCGCGCGTAGAACTAGCGTAGTAGGCTAGTCTCTAGAGTAGGTTAATTACGCTCGTAGTTACTAGATTTTAGTATCTTTTTTAGCTAGAGTAGTAGCCTATATCTAATTTCTTGCGTATATATTATCTCTCTTAGCAAGAGCGTTAGTAGTAATCTAGCAATACATATAGATTTGTTGTTTATATACCTATTATATATATAATTAGCTAACTATTTTATTAATAATTTTAGCTAGCGTTTCTAGAAAGAGCTCTTAAAGCTCTTTAGTAGAGGTAGAAAGTGTAAACAAACCTAAGGCTAATAATAGCTCTAGTATTACTAAGCTCTAGCAGAGCCTTGCGAGCTTCTAGTTAAAGTTATTGTTCTAATTCTTATTAGTTATCGCGTTATGTTGCTAAATAGAGTTTTTGTAATAGAAATATTAATTAGTATATTCTGCTAGCAGGTTCGCTGCTCTAGATTTAAGAACTATTAGAATAAAGGGGTATTATAGAGCCGAGGTTCTACCTCTAGATTAGCTTTATAAGAGTTCTCTTATAGTATTTAGATTTGTCTAGCTTTTTAATTAAAAAAGAAGCGAAGGGGGGAGGTATTTAACTACTAGTAGAGTAGCGAGTTGTTAGTTCTACTAGCAGAGCAGAGAGATTATTAACTCTGCTAGTAGAGTAGAGAATTGTTAATTTTTTATAATTTGTAACAAAGGGGGGGGGTTTTCCGTACGTAGAAGTTCTGTAGAAGTTCTTCTATACACAGAGCTCTTAATAGCTCTCTTCGGCTTAGTACTAGTATCTTTCTACTACTAACTAGATCTACTAGTAGTCTTATGTAGTACTAAAGAGACAAGTAATTAATTAGTACGTTAATAGATTCTTAGAGTAAGTAACTAGGCTCTTGTAGCTCTAATTCTTAGTATTAGCTATTAGTAAATACTCCTTAACAAGGCTACTTAGTTTAGCTAGATATTATACTACCGTCTCTAGCTAAAGAGGTATTAACCTTTAGATAATGTAAGGGCTAGGTCCGCAGTCTTTACTGCTGTAAGCGTCTCGAAACTAGAGTGCTAGCAGAGTAGGTTAGGTTAAATTTAGCTATCTAAAGGTAAGAAGTAGAAGAATGCTTTAAGAGGCTCTATATATAGAGGTACCGAGCGCTAAGACGCTAGGCTAGGTTACGTAATAGAATTACGTAACTTAAGGTTATATAACCTAAGGTAAATTCTAAACTAGACTATTATACTCTAAGAGGCTCTATATATAGAGGTGCTAAGCGCTAAGACGCTAGGCTAGGTTACGTAATAGAATTACGTAACCTAAGGTTATATAACCTAAGGTAAATTCTAAACTAGACTATTACAATACTAGAGCTAGAGTTACTAACTAAGTATCTAGAGAGAAGCTAGAGAATAGATAATTTACGTAGTTCTCGTGCTATACGTAACGCTAGAGAAGTAGACTTATAGAAATCTAGCTCTATAGTCTAACTACTATAATAAGTAGACATAGATACCTCTTAACCTAAGCACGTAGCTTCTAACGTCTTAGATAAAGTACTAGAGCTACTCTCTAAGCGCGCGTATAATAAAAAGAAATAGAGAAATTCTACGCGCGCGAGTTATAGACTATAAGAGTAAGATTCTAATAACCTAGGTAAGCTTAAGAGTAGTAGAAGTAGAGAAATATATACGCTACTTAGTAACGTATACGTAGATCTAGCTAATTAGAAATAGCTAGTCTTTTTCTAAATAAGCTTTCTAAAAGCGTAAGCTTAATTTATAGAGTATAGAACTTTATACGTAGTTATAGCTATAGCACTTCTTCTAGAAAAAAAGCTCTATATATACTAAGATAAATTACTACTACTTCTATAGAAATAAAAGAATCTATATAACTATCTATTTAGAGAGCTTTTTAGAGACGTAGCTTATAAGAAAATCTAGACGCTAATTAAAAAGAATACGTAGAAGGTAATTAAGCACTACTTATAGCTATAGAGGCTACTCTTACTTAAGTAGGTATTCTTATATAAGTTTAATAAAGATAGCTTCTTTACTAAGTATAAAGCTTATATATATATTAGAGAAGATTTTTAAGTAAAAAACTTACTTAAGGTAACCTACGCTACTATACTTACTATTTAATTCTTTTATATAAAGATAGTAATTATAGCGTAGTTTAATTTAGAGGTATACTAGTTTAACGTTATTAGAGTCTTTCTTAATACTTACTAGAATAGCTAGCTAGCTATACTTTACAAGCTTCTAGATAGGTTTATAATTACTAGAAAATATATCTAGCTTAAAAGAGCGCTATATAGGCTACGCAACTTACTACTATTATAGTATAAGAAGTTCTCTTAAATACTAAAAGCTTAGAGACTTATATTATCTAAGAAAGAGCTATACTTATACTTTAATAAGAAGCGTTGCGTATTTCTTCTATTTTACGTAGATAATATACTAATTGCGTACTACGCTACTAATAAGCTAGCTACGTAGGCTCTTATTAATTTAATTACTAGAATATATAAAATAGAGAACTATAGCTCTATAGAGTAGTTCTTAGGCGTATAAGTAATTAGAAATAGAGAGACTTAGATAATTAAGCTAGTTTATAACACGTATATTAATAAGATTATAAAGAAATTTAAGCTTATAAATACTAGAAGCTTTCTAATAATACTATTACTAAGCTATAAGCTTATAAAGAATATAGAAGAAGTAATAAAGCTATAAATTAAGACTTACTAAAAGTAAATTAGGTTAATATTATATATAGTAATTATACTACGCTCTAACGTTATATTTATAGCCTTCTAGTTATTATACTTTCTTATAAATCTAAGTAAGAAATACTTTATAGTAGTAGACTAGATAATTATATACTTATATAGGACCTAGTATATAGAAATCTAATATAGAGGTTTTAATAGCGCGTAGCTTCTTATATATAGTAACACGTTATTTATAGATAATTTAGAGATAAGATAATTATTCTATAGCTATATTATTAAGCTCTTTAGAGGTCTAGTAATATAGAAAGCTACGCGCTAGTAAATAGTAACTACCTCTATAATAGAGGTAGAGCTACTTACTCTAGAATATATTATAAAGAAGTTAGTTACTCTTAAGTATTTTTTCTATAAGCTAACTCTAGATTTAGGTATAGCATAGTAGATCTTCTATAATAATTAGTAGATAATTTAGCTTATAGTAGAAAAAAATAAGTAAATAATAACTTAGCTACGCTATATAGATATATAGAATATATAGCTCTATTAAGAGTATATAAAAGATATATTTAAAGTACTTTACCTTAAGATAAGTAATATACTAGTAGATAGACTTATAAAGTACTTACTAGCTTAGTAGTTCTAGCGCTTTAAGAAGTAGCTAAACCTTTATAACACGCAAATATAAAAAGTAAAGAAATAATAGTAGAAGTATAGTATAATTAACTAGAGAAATATTATAGTTTCTCTTTCTCTAGAGAAATAACGTTATAAGAAATCTTTACTCTTTCTTAACTCTACTAGAGAGTATACTACCTAAACTATTAGAAGGTTAATAAGCTTCTCTAGAATCTTCTTAGCCTACTAGTAATAGGCTAGAAGATTTAGTAGAAGAGTACTACTACCTTATAGCTTCTACTTCTACTTCTACTCTTTCTTCTTATTCTTCTTCTTCTCTCTACTTCTTAGCTTATCTAAGCTAGTACTAGAAGGCGCTCTTATAAGCGCCTACAGTACTATTCTAAGATAGGCTACCTTCTAAAAATAACGTTAGTATAATTCTTTTCTATATAAAAAAATATAGAGTAATTAGCTTAAAAAAGCTTATAATATTAGAAAGAGCTAGAAAAGAATACTTACCTAGTTATTACTAGCTTAAATAGCCTTTATAAGCTAGTAGGCGTAGAGATAAATAATAGTAGAGCTATAAATAATTACTACGCGTATAATAATAAGGTATATAATACTTAACGTATAGCTAAACGTAACTATACTTTAAAGAGTAACGCTAATACTAGGCGCTACTAGTAGAAAAGTTATAGCACTTTCTATTAGAGCGCTCTATAAGCGCTAACCTTATATACCTCTAGTAAGAGTATGCTTAGAGAGCGCTAGAGACACTCTACTAAGAAGTACTATTTGTAGTAGAAGTAGAAGTAGTAGAAGTAGAAGTAGTAAGAGTAGAAGTAGGCGTAGTAGAAGTAGGCGCGTAGCTAAAGAGAGGCGCGTAAACGTAAAGAGAGGTAGCGTAAGAGGCTAGAGGTAGAGAAGTTTATAGGCGCTAGCTACTACTAGTAGCGTATATAGTAGTAGCGTAGGCGTAGGTAGTATACTTCTACTTATTTAGCTATATATAATTAGTATATAATTCTTTAGAGCTTATAATAGAGACTTAGGTTAAGTATAAAAACTAGACGCTCTTAGAAATAATACGTACGTAAGCTATAGAGAGTTTATTAGTAAAGAGAAAAAGTAAGCTTAGAAAGAGCCTATTTACCTCTATAAGTAGTAAATAGAGAAGTTACGTAAGTGTTACGTAAACGCTAAGCTTACTAAATCTATAGTTACTACAAGCTTACCTATAATCTACCTTTACCTTAAGCTTAGCCTACTTACTTAGTAGGTACGCTACTTTATAGCGTACCTAGAGAGTATATTATAGAGCCTAAGCTACGTACTATATAGAGATAACTTAT
>NW_022987237.1:203061-206877 GCF_010094035.1 Trematosphaeria pertusa | reverse complement strand
TTAAGAGTTATAGATATAGACTAATTCTAGATAGTAGTAACCTTCTTAGAGTTCTTCTAGATTCTATTAGTACTTATAATTAATTCTAGAAACTTAGTACTTTTAATAGTAAATTTAGATTTCTTAATATCTACTTATAACCTAGCTTTATATAATTAATTAAGTATCTAGGTAATATAGGCTTTGTGCTTAAGTAGATTCTCTAAGTAAATAAGAATATTATTAATATATACTATATAGAAATTGTCTAACAAGCTATATAATACCTTATTAATATATTACTAAAAGGTAGTAGAGCTATTATAGAGACTAAAGAGTAGAACTTAATACTTATAGTTACTATATTACGTATAAAAAGACGTTAGGTTTTCTACTAACCTATTTAGCTAGATCTAGTAGAAAGCTTATTTTACGTCTAACTTAGTAAAGACCTTAGCGTGTAATAGGTATATAAGCGTTTTCTAGATAAGAAAGATAGAATAGACGTCTTTTTTTATAATAGCGTTAAGCTTTTAGTAATTAACGTAGAACCTCTATTCTCTACCTAGCTTTTTAGTAAATAGAACTAGTAACGCGTATAACGTATTACTATAGATAATAAAGCTATAATAGAGGTAGTTTTTTAGGTAGTTTTATACTAACTATAGGTACTCTAGTAATATGCTATAAAGAGAACTATTTATTAAGGTATTTTCTACTATAAGCTTAATATTATAATCTATACTCTCTCTATATAGTAGTAGAGTATTAGAATTCTTTTTTAAGAAATAGGCTATAGTTACGCTAGTATATTCTAGAGATAGAAGCTTTTTAGTAACCTATTAGTAGAGTTTCTTCTCTAGATTAGTAACTAGAGTTTTCTTTCTATTAGCAATAAGCTAATTAACCTTATAGACACTAAGGTGCCTAATTATAGTATCTTTTTAATACGCGTTAATTATAAAGGTAGCTACGCTAATTATATTAACGTTAAGCCTAGCCTTTAAGTATGTTTTCTATAAAACAGGTAGCTTTCTTAGCTTATAGGGCAACCTAGCAGGTAAGTTAAGATTCTTAAGCTATCTATCTATTTTACGTAGGTTTTCTTAAAGCTTCTAGCGTTATAATTCTCTCTTCTCTTATTATATTACTCTTAGCTTTTCTACTACTAATATTAGGGCGTTATAGTAATTAGCATTAGCTTAGTAAGCTACTTAAGCTTTAGTAGTAGATTAAAGAGATTATATAGAAATAAACGCGTTATATTTATAATTAATTAATTAATTAGTATCTAGCTATATTAGTACGTACTATTTATAGTTAATCTAAACGTTAACTTCTTTAAGTAGCTTGTAACTAATTATTATATTATAGTAGCTAGTATTATAATATATAAAGTAAGTATAAATTTAGTAGCTTTCTAGTACTAGATTAGCTTTAAAATACTTATTTACTTAGCTATTAGGTTACCTATTATACCTAGTAAGAGGGATTAGTTCTATACGTAATAGCTTAACGTAAAGATTTTTTCTAAGAGTTTAAAGATACTTTAGGTACACTAAGACGTAGCTACTTACTTTTATATTAATTAAGCCTCTAAGCTTAATTATAAGGCTGTTTATAGAGATTTAGTAGAGTAGAGTAAACGTAGAACTACTAAATAGCTTTTCGCGTAGGTTAATTACTCTAGTAGGTAGCTCTAAAGAAGAGACTTCTTCTAGAGCTAGGCTTTTTCTAAATTATTAGATTTATATTCTAACGTGTTATTCTTAGGTACTTATAGCTCTATAGGCTCTATAGACTTCTTCTCTAGATTAACGTTCTTAATAGCTTTCTATATAGTAGAAGCTCTAGAGTAATTATAGCTTAGGTAGCTAGACTAGTAGTATTAAAAATAGGTAACTAGCTTCTAGATTACTAGAGCTTTATTAGATACTAGAAAACCTAAAAGAGCTAGAGGCGCGCGTTATAGTATTAACGTAATTACGTTATGCTTTTTAGCCTTTCTAGTAGTAATATATACTTCTCTAAAGGTAAGCTCTTAAGTAAGATCTTAAGTAAGATTTATATAGTAGTTATAGTTATTAACGTATTAACGTTAGTATATACCTAACTACGTACGTATAGTCTCTAGTAGCTTTTTATAAAACTTCTCTACCTATTAATCTATTAGAAGCTAGCGCTTCTATATAAGGTAGAAGAAATTATTCTAGAAGTAGGCGAAGTTAGTAGCGCTTTAGTAATAAAGCTTTTAGAAATTATAATAAGTGTTTAGTCTCTTATATAGGTCTCTATAGCTTCTCTCTAGCTAATTAAGAATATAATTATAAGAAACTACTACGCTACTATTCTTAATAGTACGTAGTATTACTAATAGAGTCTAGTATACATCTTCTTTAGTTTACGTATAAATATAGGTAATAATAGTTTTTTTAATATTCTCTAGCGTATCTCTAGTATACTAATTCTAGTTTACTTAAAGTTTATTATATAAGCTATCTCTTTACTACTTAAAAGTAATACTCTTACTATCTAATAATAAGAGTAAATCTAGAAACTTAGTAGAGCGTATTAATTAGCTTTTTTACGCTTATAACGCTAGAAGTATAGCTAGCTAGTATATAAAGAAGTAAGAACCTAGAATTAAATTCTCTAGTAGTAACGCGCTTAAATTACGTATAATTAGTATTATAGAGAAACGCGTCGCGTGTTAAACTAGCGTAGTAGGCTAGTTTCTAGAGTAGGTTAATTACGCTTATAGTTACTAGATTTTAGCGTCTTTTTTAGCTAGAGTAGTAGTCTATATCTAATATCTCGCGTATATATTATCTCTTTTAGTAAGAGCGTTAGTAGTAATCTAGTAATATATATATATTTATTATTTATATACCTATTATATATATAATTAGCTAACTATTTTATTAATAATTTTAGCTAGTATTTCTAGAAAGAGCTCTTAAAGCTCTTTAGTAGAGGTAGAGAGTATAAATAAATCTAAGGCTAATAATAGCTCTAGTATTACTAAGCTCTAGTAGAGCCTTATAAGCTTCTAGTTAAAGTTATTATTCTAATTCTTATTAGTTATTGCGTTGTGTTGCTAAATAGAGTTTTTATAATAGAAATATTAATTAGTATATTCTACTAGCAGGTTTACTACTCTAGATTTAAGAACTATTAGAGTAAAGAGATATTATAGGGCTAAGGTTCTACCTCTAGATTAGCTTCGCGAGAGTTCTTCTATAGTGTTTAAATTTGTTTAGCTTTTTAATTAAGAAAGAAGTAAAGAGAGAAGGTAATTAGCTACTAGTAGAGTAGCAGGTTGTTAGCTCTACTAGCAGAGTAGAGAATTGTTAATTTTTTATAATTTTATAAAGAGGAGAAGGTTTTCGCACGTAGAAGTTCTATAGAAGTTCTCTTATATATAGAGCTCTTAATAGCTCTCTTTAGCTTAATGCTAGTATCTTTCTACTACTAACTAGATCTACTAGTAGTCTTATATAGCGCTAGGGGTAAGTAATTAATTAGTACGTTAATAGATTCTTAGAGTAAGTAACTAGGCTCTTATAGCTCTAATTCTTAGTATAGCTATTAGTAAACGCTTCTTAATAAGGCTACTTAGTTTAGCTAGATATTATACTATTGTCTCTAGCTAAAGAGGTATTAACCTTTAGATAATATAAGGGCTAGGTCTATAGTCTCTACTACTATAAGCGTCTCTAGAATACCTAGCTAGGTAAGTTAGCTATAGGTAGTACTATCTCTACAAGCTATAAGAATAAGAGGTGCTAGTAGAGTAGGTTAGGTTAAATTTAGCTATCTAAAGGTAAGAAGTAGAAG
>NW_022987237.1:196539-203025 GCF_010094035.1 Trematosphaeria pertusa | reverse complement strand
AACCTTATCTATATTAAACCTTGTAGCTTTTTAACAAATTAACCTAGTGTAAAGCTAGATTAATAGATATACAGCTCTTACCTAATTATTACTATAAAGAGTTACTTCTTCTAGCTCTAGCTACCTGCGTATATACGTATACATAACGTCTTTTATACTAATTAGTTATAAAAAGCCTTAGAGCTATTACTAGAGTAGGTAGAGCCTAAGTAGCTACCTATTAAAGTTAATAGTAATCTAGAATAGCCTGTACATAAAATTCTAGATAGCTGTCTTTATTAAAATTGCCTTTAATACTACGCTATATAGGTTACTTATAATTCTAACTCTATCTAGTATAATACCGCAGGCTTTATTAACGCTCTTTATAAGGTAAGAGACTTTTACGTAGTATACCTAGATAAGCTAGAGCTACTATTATAATTAGATGCTTAGATTAAGGCGTACGAAAAAGAGGAGACTCTAGAGAAGATAGTAGAGAATTTAAAACTTGTAAGAGTAGAAAACATAAGAGTAACGCAAAGGCGCTACTAAGAAGAGAGCCTGTAATAAAGCCGCCCCATAGACGTAAAAATAAGTCTTCTAGCTTAAATCTCTACAAGAATAGAGTAACTAGAAGGAAGGTAGTAGCTGTAAAAGCGCTTCTAGTTTAAAACTAACACAAATACGCTTATTACAAGCTAAAAGAGATAGTTAAGAGCATAACGCAGGAGTTTTAGAAGAAGAAGGACCTAGAAGGCGTATTTTAGAGCTTAAGAACGAGCTCTCCCTGTAAGAGAGAGTAATGTAATAGTTTAGTTTAGAATTTACCTTAGATTACATAACCTTAGGTTACGTAATTCTATTACGTAACCTAGCCTAGCGTCTTAGCGCTTAGCACCTCTATATATAGAGCCTCTTAGAGTATTCTTCTACTTCTTACCTTTAGATAGCTAAATTTAACTTAACCTACTCTGCTAGCACCTCTTATTCTTATAGCTTATAGAGATAGTACTGCCTATAGCTAACTTACCTAGCTAGGTGTTCTAGAGGCGCTTATAGTAGTAGAGACTATAGACCTAGCCCTTACATAATATAAACTCTAGTATATTTATAACGCTAGGCAAATAATTAGATTAACGTACAGGTTGTTAGAAGAAACGTATACTAGTTAATATAAGAATCTACCTCTACTAAGAGCTATAGAGTAATCTAAGACTATATATATAAAGCTTAAACGTTTATTATACGCTTAAGGTAGTAGTAACTAGCTAAGAAGTGCTAATTAGCTAGAATACGCGTTAGAAGATTCTTACGCAACTTAACTTAGATAGATTTAAATCTACTAGAGAATTTCTACTAAAGAAAGGTTAAGAGCTTCTAAGTAGGTTAAATAATACTAAAGAATTAACTATCTTACTATACTCTAGAAGTATTTAAGTAGTACTAATTAATCTAACGCTTCTTAGTAAGCTAATAGAGATCTATATAACTATAGACTTTAACGCTTACCTCCTCTCTAAGAGTATAATTCTTAATAATAGAGCTACTTTATACTTAGTAAACACGTAAGAGCTACTTATACCTAGATTATTTAGAAAAGCTTAAGGTGTTTAATGTATAGAAGTAGGTACCTAAGCTTTTCTAATTATAAGAATAGGTATACACCTACTTAGAGAAGTACTTAATAGAGTATAGAAATAGAGTATAGAGAATCTTACGCTATATAACGTTATAGTAGTTAAGAGTTTTTACCTTAATATTATTTTAGAAGCTTATCTATAAGAGAAAGAAGTCTAGTACCTAGAGCTAGATAGCTTCTTACGTATAGAAATAATAGAAAAGAGCTTAGTACTTATAAAACTCTTACGTAAGTATAACCTTACGTTTCTTAAATATAAGCCTATATCTACTTACACTAAGTAAATAATTAATATAGTAATAAATTAATAATTATAGTAAGTATACCTATAATATAATACTAAGTAAATATAGTATATAAGAGTAGGTTACCTAGAGAAATAAGTCTTATAAGTACTTATATAATATATATAGAATATATAGATAAATAGAACTACGCGCTTATAGTATAAATACTACGTAACTATATACGCTATATAAGTAATCTCTTAATACTTAAGAAAGTAATTACTCTATTTATTCTAGAGAATTATATAGAATCTATTTAATATACTCTTAAGATAATTAGAAAAGCTCTAGATAATAGTTCTAAAGTATAACTTTAGTAGAAAGATCTTTATATATATACTTTTAGTAAAATTACTTCTAGAGATTCTATATATACTATAAGTATTTAAGAGCTTTATACGTATAAAATACTAGCTTAATATAGTTAAACTATAGTAGAATAATAATACTATAATACTTCTATAGAAGAGAAAATTATAATATAAGCTCTAGATAGAAGAGTAAGGTATAGAAATTAAGCTAACTCTAGTATATACACACGAGCCTAATAGTAGAGTAGAAAGAGCTAGTAAAGAAATACTTATAAAGTTAATCTTAATAAGAAGTAGTATAAAGCTCTCTAAGAAGCTCTAGCTAGAGATTATATACGCTATAACATAGTTATATAATATAAGCCTCTTATATATATATAATTTACGCTTTTCTAATAAAACTCTAGATATATAGTTCTAGTAGTACTTTAGATACTATAAGCTAGCGTATATAAGAAATACTATAGTAGATCTACGTCTAGACTAGAGTAGTATATACGCGTATAGCTATTATACTTACCTACTAAACTAGAAACGCGTAGCTAGGCGTAATAAGAAAAGCTTTAAAATTACTCTAAAAAGCTATATTAGATATTTAGTAGGCTATAAAGCTTTAAATATCTTTAGAATATAAGTTTCTTAGCTTAATTAGGTAATTACTATAAGAAATGTAACCTTTAATAAGACGCTCTTCTATAAGAATAGAGAGATTAAAGTAATTCTCTAAAAAGAAGTAATTAAGATTATTTATATTCTCTATAAGTATAGTAAAATCTAAAACGTAGAAGTAGCCTTAGAGCTACTCTCTATAGAATTAGATAAGTAATAGAGTACTATTACTACTTAATAGCTAACTAAGTAAAAGCTTAAAGGTGCTAGATTACAGAACCTAGATTAGGTAGATAGCTAACTACTAGATTAGAAAATAACAATTCTAGTAGCTACGTAGGTAATAAGTATAGCTAGTAGATTACTAAGAACTTACGTAGAGTATAAGAAGCGTATAGAACTCTTTTTCTCTAAGCCTATACTTATAAGGGCTAGGTCTGCGGTCTTTACTACTATAAGCGTCCTAAAACTAGAGTGCTAGCAGGGTAGGTTAGGTTAAATTTAGCTATCTAAAGGTAAGAAGTAGAAGAATACTCTAAGAGGCTCTATATATAGAGGTGCTAAGCGCTAAGGCGCTAGGCTAGGTTACGTAATAGAATTACGTAATAGAATTACGTAACCTAAGGTTATATAATCTAAGGTAAATTCTAAACTAGACTATTATAATATACGTAAGATATTAGATATAGACTACTACTCTAGCTAAAAAAAACGCTAAAATCTAGTAACTATAAGTATAATTAACCTACTCTAGAGACTAGATACTATCTACTATACTAGTTTAATACGTAACGCGTTTCTCTATAATACTAATTATATATAATTTAAGCACGTTACTACTAGAGAATTTAATCTTAGATTCTTACCTCTTTATATACTAGCTAGCTATATCTCTAGCGTTATAAGCGCTAGAAAGCTAACTAACGTGCTCTACTAAGTTTCTAAATCTACTCTTATTATTAAATAGTAAAAGTATTACCTTTAAGTAGTAGAAAAATAGCTTATATAATAAACTTTAAGTAAACTAGAATTAGTATACTAGAAATACGCTAGAGAATACTAAGAAAACTATTATTATCTATATTTATACGTAAACTAAAGAAGATATATACTAGACTCTATTAGTAATACTATATACTATTAAGAATAGTAGCGTAGTAGTTTTCTATAATTATATTCTTAATTAGCTAGAGAGAAGCTATAGAGACCTATATAAAAGGCTAAATACTTACTATAATTTCTAAAAGCTTTATTACTAAAGTACTACTAACTTTGCCTACTTCTAGAATAATTTCTTCTACCTTATATAGAAGCGCTAGCTTCTAGTAGATTAATAGGTAGAGAAGTTTTATAAGAAGCTACTAGAGAATATACGTATATAGTTAGGTATATATTAATATTAATATATTAATAACTATAATTACTATATAGATCTTACTTAAGATCTTACTTAAGAGCTTATCTTTAGAAAAGTACGCGTTACTACTAGAAAGGCTAAAAAGTATAACATAATTATGTTAATACTATAACGCGTACCTCTAGCTCTTCTAGATTTTCTAGTACTTAATAAAGCTCTAGTAATCTAGAAGCTAGTTACCTATTTTTAATACTACTAACCTAGCTACCTAAGCTATAATTACTTTAGAGCTTCTACTACGTAGAAAGCTATTAAGAACGTTAATCTAGAGAAGAAGTCTATAAAGCCTATAGAGCTATAAGTACCTAAGAATAATACGTTAGAATATAAATCTAATAATTTAAAAAAAGCCTAGCTCTAGAAGAAGTCTTCTTTCTAGAGCTACCTACTAGAGTAATAAATCTACGTAAAAAGCTATTTAGTAGTTCTATATTTACTCTACTCTACTAAATCTCTATAAACAGCCTTATAATTAAGCTTAGAGGCTTAATTAATATAGAAGTAGGTAGCTACGTCTTAGTATATCTAAAGTATCTTTAAACTCTTAGAAAAAACCTCTACGTTAAGCTATTACGTATAAAACTAATCCCTCTTACTAGGTATAATAGGTAATCTAATAGCTAAGTAGATAAGTATTTTAAAGCTAATCTAGTACTAGAAAGCTACTAAATTTATACTTTATATATTATAATACTAGCTACTATAATATAATAATTAGTTATAAGCTACTTAAAGAAGTTAACGTTTAGGTTAACTATAAGTAGCGCGTACTAATATAGCTAGATACTAATTAATTAATTAATTATAAATATAACGCGTTTATCTCTATATAATCTTCTTAATCTACTACTAAAGCTTAAGTAGCTTACTAAGCTAATACTAATTACTATAACGCTCTAATATTAGTAGTAGAAAAGCTAAGAGTAATATAATAAGAGAAGAGAGAATTATAATACTAGAAGCTTTAAGAAAACCTATATAAGATAAATAGGTAGCTTAAGAATCTTAACTTGCCTACTAGGTTACTCTATAAGCTAAAAAAGCTACCTATTTTATAGAAAATATACTTAAAGGCTAAGCTTAACGTTAATATAATTAGCGTAGCTACCTTTATAATTAACGCGTATTAAAAAAATACTATAATTAGACATCTTAGTGTCTATAAGGTTAATTAGCTTATTACTAATAGAAAGAAAACTCTAGTTACTAATCTAGAAAAGAAACTCTACTAACTAGTTACCTAAAAGCTTTTATCTCTAGAATATACTAGCGTAACTATAGCCTATTTCTTAAAAAAGAATTCTAATACTCTACTACTATATAGAAAGAGTATAAATTATAATATTAAGCTTATAGTAGAAAATACCTTAATAAATAGTTCTCTTTATAGTATATTACTAGAGTACCTATAGTTAGTATAGAATTACCTAGAAAACTATCTTTATTATAGCTTTATTATTTATAGTAATATGTTATACGCGTTATTAGTTCTATTTACTAAAAAGCTAGATAGAGAATAGAGGTTCTATGTTAACTATTAAAAGCTTAACGCTATTATAAAAAAAGACGTCTATTCTATCTCTCTTATCTAGAAAACGCTTACACGCCTATTACGCGCTAAGATCTTTACTAAGTTAGACGTAAAATAAGCTTTTTACTAAATCTAGCTTAATAAGTTAGTAGAGAACCTAATATCTTTCTATACGTAGTATAGTAACTATAAGTATTAAGTTCTACTCTTTAGTCTCTATAATAGCTCTACTACCTTTTAGTAATATATTAATAAGGTATTATATAGCTTGCTAGATAATTTCTATATAGTATATATTAATAATATTCTTATTTATTTAAAGAATTCGCTTAAGTATAAAGTCTATATTATCTAGGTACTTAATTAATTATATAAAGCTAGGTTATAAGTAGATATTAAAAAATCTAAATTTACTATTAAAAGTACTAAGTTTCTAGAATTAATTATAAGTACTAATAGAATCTAGAAGAACTCTAAGAAGGTTACTACTATCTAGAATTAGTCTATACCTATAACTCTTAAGAGTCTTTAATTATTTCTAGATTTCTATAATTTCTACTAAGTCTTCTTAAAGAATTATAGCTAGATTATTCGCCCTCTTACTAAGCTACTAAAATAGAGAGTATAGTATACCTTTAGAGAAATTAAGCTTATAGTATTTTAGTAGGTTAAGAATCTTATACTATCTAATACTATACTAGCTTATTACT
>NW_022987237.1:101812-196054 GCF_010094035.1 Trematosphaeria pertusa | reverse complement strand
TTAGGTTATTATAGCTAACTAATTAGATAACTCTCTATAGCTAGCTTAAGAAAAAGCTACTATATTAGGCTCTATCTAGAAAATAAAAGATAGCTTATTAACCTATTAGAATTAATTAAAAGTCTCTACTATTAACTATCTATAAATATACCTAATACGCGCTATATATACTACTTAGGTAACTACCTACCTAGAATAAAGAAAAACTACCTAGTTACTATAAGATTAATATTACTAGCTAGATATATAAGAAGACGTTAATACGTATATAGTAGTATATAAGGCTTACTACTAGAGCTATACTCTATAGAATAAAACGCTAGATTTCTTAAAGCCTCTACCTATCTCTAAGAGGGCTTAGTAGAACGTCTCTATAGATTTTAAGAGCTTTCTCTCTAATAAGAAAGAATTTAACTATATATACGTTGTTATAAATTAGCTAAGTAAGTAAAGCTTCTCTCTACTCTACTATAAGAAAATTATAGCTTAACGTATAGTAAAGCTATATTACTAATATATCTAGCGTATATATAGTTCTTCTAAATCTATTATATTAGATTATAGCCTATAGTTTACCTCTACCTTTATAGATAAGCTCTATTAGCTTATAGAAATTAAATAGAAGCTCTCTACTATATACTACCTATAAACTAATAGAAATATAGAGATTATTAATTAATATTTTAATTAGTATCTATGTCTATTTATTAACTACTACTAGAATAATTAGTTAGACCTTCTACTCTATATAAATTAGGTATAAGCTATATTACTATATAAAACTACTAGACTAATAGTATATAAAATTAAATTTAGATATTAGCTAGTATACTACTAGAATTAGAAGAAGTATATAATAAAAGTCTCTACTCTATATAAGTATCTTTTATGCTAGAAAGCTTAGAATTTTACTAAGAAGTAATATAATACTATAAAAAAAGCTACTAAAATTATATAAGGTAATATTATAAAAGCGTAAGCTAGATAGACGCTCTAAGTAAATAAAAAACGCTAAAAACCTAATTTTACTATAGGTAATCTTATCTATATTAAACCTTATAGCTTTTTAATAAATTAGCCTAGTATAAAGCTTAATTAATAGATATATAGCTCTTACCTAATTATTACTATAAAGAGTTACTTCTTCTAGCTCTAGCTATTTACGTATATATATATATATAACGTCTTTTATACTAATTAGTTATAAAAAGTCTTAGAGCTATTACTAGAGTAGGTAGAGCCTAAGTAGCTACCTATTAAAGTTAATAGTAATTTAGAATAGCCTGTATATAAAATTCTAGATAGCTATCTTTATTAAAATTACCTTTAATA
The DNA here is from genome assembly GCF_010094035.1 of Trematosphaeria pertusa. Taxonomy (NCBI): domain Eukaryota; kingdom Fungi; phylum Ascomycota; class Dothideomycetes; order Pleosporales; family Trematosphaeriaceae; genus Trematosphaeria; species Trematosphaeria pertusa. Next base: position 194,722 of record NW_022987237.1, on the reverse strand, counting down.
CCGCGCTATATAAGTTACTTATAATTCTAACTCTACCTAGTATAATACTATAGACTTTATTAACACTCTCTATAAGGTAAGAGACTTTTACGTAGTATATCTAGATAAGCTAGAGCTGCTATTATAATTAGATACTTAGATTAAGATATATAAAAAAGAGAAAACTCTAGAGAAGATAGTAGAGAATTTAAAACCTATAAGAGTAGAAGATATTAGAGTAACGTAAAGGCGCTACTAGGTAATTTAAGACTCTACTAAGCTCTTAGTATTATTTAAGAAGAGAGTCTATAATAAAGCCGCTCTATAGACGTAGAAATAAGCTATCTAGCTTAAATCTCTATAAGCCTCTTTCTCTCTAAGAGATAAGAGCTCTATAGAGAATAGAGTAACTAGAGAGAAGGTAGTAGCTATAAAAGCGCTTCTAGTTTAAAACTAATATAAATATACTTACTATAAGCTAAAAAGAGATAGTTAAGAGTAAAACGTAGAAGTTTTAGAAGAAGAGAGACTAGAGAGGCGTATTTTAGAGCTTAGAGACAAGCTCTTTCTATAAGAGAGAGTAATATAATAGTCTAGTTTAGAAATTTACCTAGAGTTATATAACCTTAGATTACGTAATCTTATTATATAACCTAGTCTAGCGTCTTAGCGCTTAGTACCTCTATATATAGAGCCTCTTAGAGTATTCTTCTACTTCTTACCTTTAGATAGCTAAATTTAACCTAACCTACTCTACTAGCACCTCTTATTCTTATAGCTTGTAAAGATAGTACTACTTATAGCTAACTTACTTAGCTAGGTGTTCTAGAGCGCTTATAGTAGTAAAGACTATAAACTTAGCTCTTATAAATAGTAGAATTATTAGCTAGGCGTATATAGCAAGAGTAAGTATAGATCTTCTTAAGGTATATTAGTAATTACTTACTATAGAGTAGTTAAAGCTATTATATCTTACTAATAGCGTCTTTATATAAATAGCTATAGACCTTAGCCTACGTATATTACGCGCTATTATTAAGCCTATCTAAGAATGTTATTATTATCGCACTTCTAACCTGGTGTTATTAGAGCTAAAATAGATAGGTATAGAATAGTAGCGGCAAGAACACAGGCACAAGACGGCACGGCTAGATAGCCTAAGATGCAGCGTGCAGGCAGGCGCAATTGCTGTAGACGAAGAACAGAGGAGAAGAAAGAAAGGACAGGGTGCGGTAGGCCTGCGCGCTGCCAAGATGTGCGTCCGTGATCCTGCGGAGGTGCAGAAGATCTGTTTTGGCCATGACGATGTTGCCTCGTGAACGGAACACGCTAGTCTATATTAGTAACTCGACTTTGCTATGCCGTAATAGGTTAGAGCTCAGAAGCGGGAGCAGCTTGAGCAGGCCCGACCGCGGGAATTTATTCTAGATACTTGGCGACAACTACTACCACAATCAGAGAGATCATTTGTTTTAGAAAATCCAAACGCCTCTCGCACAACCCTATGGCCGGAGCAGGTCGGCCGCCCTCCCTACTAGCGCGATCGAAGTGTTCGCCGTTCTAACGGGTTGCATAGATGGCAAAGATTACATAATCACTTACTGTAACTTATATAGGATCGAGTGGAGGCGGCGATGACGCATGAAATGCAGGCCATAAATATCCCTCAAGTAACGAGGATATTCTCAAAATTCCAGTAGTGAACCATGGAAGACCCACCTTCAACCAAGCAGTAAGTAAAATAGCTCTCCCCTCTGCTCCTCCCAGAGCTGCCTCTGGACCCTACCAAGCCCCCTACGATAGGCTATGCCATTATCCCATCCAACCCACATGACCCAATAATATTCATACCACTGACCGGCCTTTGGCCTCTCTGGATGCCGAATTTCCTCGATGCCGGGCCATGGAGACGTGGTGTCACGACAAAACCCTCTCGCGATTTCTACCAATTCGACAGCCCCAGTAGGTTCCTGCAGAGTCCCGCTGGACGCGTCCAGGCTGTCATGAGGTTGGAGGATACCCGCCCAGATATTCCTTTCAATGCGGAGGGAAAGTATTGGACGGTACCCATTCTTCTTCGGAAGTTCCTCGCCAGGAAAAAGCCAAGCCCTTCGGGTCGTACAAGATATATATGGTGTAAGGATGCTAGGGGTCGAGTTCACCTGCTGCACAAGTGGGATGGGATACCAGAATTCATCACCGGGATATGCTTCGTGTTTGTAGAAACATGTAGAGGGAGATCTAGGATCCGGCGATTCGTAGAATGCTTCCAGACTTTCCGTGATCGAGTGTTTGGTCCAACCCAAAGAGGCACATTCGATCTGCTTCTCCAGCCACAAATCCTTATTAGCGAGAATGCTGGGATGGATGGGCTTTCCGGGTGCGTCAGCCGTCGCGTGATAACTCCACGACAAGATCCGCGTTACACGTGTCTCATGTGTTCTTTTCACCATGCTTTTGCTATTCCTAATGAAGTCCGTCGCCGATTTATCATCGAAGTTGACGGCTCCAGACCACCCAGCCCAACTCCAGCTAGGGAGGCAATGCTGTTTCTCTGGGTCCCGGGAAACTCTACGAAATATCTTGTCGCGGGGCTGCCATAGCAGGGCCATCTCAAAAAAAGCTATTGGAAGACCCGAAACAAAGCCGCCGGCGAAGGCTTGGCTAGTTGAGAATGCAATTCCATCAAAGGCGTACAGAGCGTCTTCTGGGTAGGTGAAGCTTCTTTTGTTGTAATTCTGTAGAATCACTTGGAGCCACATAAGATCGGGAACTGAAGCCTTAAACAATGATTGGCAGCGAATGATGTCGTTGTGATGTGGCTTGAGATCCAAGGACAGTTCGACGTGCTCACGCCAGATTGCAGCTGCGCACTCCCACCGCACAGAATCGCCGTCAAATATGAGCCTTTTTCGTGAAAAGAGATGCTCCTGGTAAGTCCATCCTCTGGTTCCCCAAACAGGCTCATGGCTTCCTAGTTCGAGTTGACTTGGTTCGATGGGAAACTGTATCACTCTCAACTCCTTTTCTAAGCAGTGCAAGCTTTGGTGCAGATTCCTCGCCTCTGAAATACCGCGGAAACCTCTTAGGCCACTGTTAGCATGCTTTCCTTGTACTGCTAAGATGGTGACGGCAGAATTAGCGTAAATCGCTGCCATTTTGGCCATCTCAGCGTGTTTTTGAGACTCATTGTCTTGAACAATGCAAAGAGTATCGACCCATAGATATCTCTCCTCCAAAAGCTCGACCACTCCTACTGCGTCCTGTATTGTCTTTGCGATTGGCATATTTAATAATGCTCCAACTCTTTGGAGCTGGCTCATATTGCCAACAGTGGCTTTCAGTGTCGGTTGATTTCCCCATACGTAACTAAGGGCGACGTAAGAGCAATTCTCTGGGGCGGAAATGACGCATTTACGCTTGACGTCCACGAGCCATGTCGGCCTTATGCGAGACAAAACCTCATGAGGAAAGCCTTTGCATAAGTCGGCATGAAGACTGTCGCAAGTAGATTTCCATAATTTGGGCAGATCGAGATCTATCCACTGGAGGGAAAGGATCCGACCTCCAATTAAGTCGTTCGGGTCGCCCGGTTCCTTCACAGGATACATCCCGTACAATGGTGGCCTGGGAAGTGGACACCCGGGCAACATCGTTGTGGTGATAATAGCAGCCATGTTCAGCGGGTTTTTGTGTATCTCCAATTTTTCTATGCACTTTGCGATGGTGCATATCTCTTTATCAGGCTGATTGGCGTCTACACGCAATGCAGAGGCAACCAGTTTCTGATGCTGATCGCAACTCGGGACGGGTTGTATGATTTCGGTCCCTGACCCCAATTCCACCATCCCGACCGTCCAGATATTTCTCGGTATGCGTAACACGCGGAGGATCTTCTCGCAGATATGGCAATCTGCCTGTAACTCGCACTATCTGTTAGCTAAAGTCCTAGCCTAAGAATAGCTCATGCCTCGGCATCTACATCTACAGCTGCCACGCACCTTTATAACTTCGGCCTTAGATACACGGGCTCCGGCAATTCCGGACTGGTTCGAACACCATGTCGCTTCCAAGGGAAGGGCCGTTTCCAAGGGTGACTCGGCATGTTGGCACAGGCATTTGCTGGTTCTAGAGGAGAAGTCAAATAGGGGATCTAAGTTCTCTACGACAAAAGTCATTTTCTATATGAGTAACGCTAGATGGTAAAGGATATATTTTACTCTGGTGGAGCAAGACAGTCAGTGGATTTAACCGTTATCAGTGAGACGTTTCGTCGCTAGGCTGCAGTGTATTTTCATATTAAGCCGAAGATGAGCCAGTCCAAGTTCTGCCTGCCTACTAGCCTAATCCAGGTATTTCGGACGCCTCAATCGCGACTCCCTGTAATTTTTGGAGTTCTAATAGCAATCTAACTTAGCCACAGAAGTCAATATTATAGCCCCAAATTAGTAGCTGAGTCGACCGTCGAATTGTTTTAGATATCTAACGATAATGGAAGTGATTTTGGCACCAGATGTCGTACCACGAACGGGAAGGGCCGCCGATTTGCTCCTGCTACACCCTTGCGTGGGAAGCGTTGGACTTTTGAAAGCATCCATGAAGAGAGTTGGAATGTGCGTGGTTGCCACTACTGATGCGTGTTGTGTCGTGAGCGCCAAGAAGGTTTGAGCACTAAGCACAGCCACACCAGATCGTCGCAGAGGGAATGTTTAATTATTCACCACTTGAGCCTTGTCAGAAGTAGACGAACGCCTCTAATCACGCTAGCAGGGAGGGGCGGCCGACCCGCTCCGGCCATAGGGTTGAGGGTGCGGCCGGAGCGGGTCGGCCGCCCTCCCTACTAGCGCTGGCAAACTGTAGAGAGCTTTCGGAGCACCGCCGCCTTCCTGCTTCTGAGTTTTACAGGGAAACTTTAACCGCGCCTCGGCTGAACCTTTTCTCCTGGTCTAGCTGGCGACCACAGGGACTTGGCAACTGCAGATGCACCACCTACATTCTCAGCCTCGTCGAGCTGAAGATGCACCACGACACTCTCTACATCACACGCGCAGCTCCGCAGTCTTGTGAAGTCGTAAGCGTACTGCTCCATATTCTTAGCAGCTATTTACTAGGATGTATTGTGTGCTCACCTCTTTGAGGTCGATATTCAAGGTTGGTCTCAGACTAATGTCAGAGCGTTGCCCCGCCTGAAGGCGATCTACATCGGGTATCGGTGAATCATTTTCCCGATCAGACTTCGTCTTGGCAAACGAAAACGCCGTTTTGAAGTGATCTGAGCTCAGCTGCGCAACTCTTATCGAATCATTACGATATCCATCACCCGCCTTAATAGAAAACTTCCGGAAGGTATTATGCGTCGCTCTACTTCATGAGTCTTACTCGAGAGCCCTGCGAGCCGCCCGCCACTCTCAGTCGTCCTGCGATACCAAACCGCCAGATCCTCTTCCGCCACCCCGGTTATGACGACTCGAACAACGTGCTGCTCAAGCTCTTTGCGCTAGATATAGGGACTCTTCAGGCCGTGGCTTGTATGCACAATGCGCCTTGTATGCCTGCGATATTGTCGCGGGAAATCGCTGGGACGGATGGCTGTCGGGGGTGAAAGATCCCGATGCTTCCGCACAAATCGATCCCACCACCATCCCGCAAATGGCTAGCTATTATTTCCATTTACCTCCACTAGTGAGCGGTGACGATACTGGCGACCTGAACCTTCCGTACCCGATAGTCCCAACCTTTCGCGAATGGCGCTTTCCGCACGATTAGCTGCCCGAACTGTGGAAGCAAACGGCTTCAGCCGATTGCGACTTCGTAAACCCCGAACAATCTTTCGCTACATCGAACCTCACCCTCGCCCTTCAAGCTCGGGATGTCTCGTGCAGTATAACTGGCTGTAGAGAGGGAACGCAGGTTGCGCATATCTGTCCACAGAAAGAAGTTGAATGGTGGTACGAGAACGGGATGTCGAGATACAATTTTGGGTCAGCAAACACTCTGGGCGACCTTTCGAATGCACTTCTTCTTCGAACCGATCTTCATATTGCCTTTGACCCGAAAAAACTCAAGCTTGTGACACACCTAGTCGAAGCGTCGGAAGAGTTGGAGTATCTATATCACAACCGTGCCCTGCACTCCCTGGACTCAAGCATCGAGACACTTTTTGCGCGGTTCGCGTGGTCCATCTTTCCGCTTCTTGATACGTTTTTAACTTGTTGCGAACGCCGACGGCTACTCTTAGCAAACGAAAACGCGACTCTATTTGACAGTCACGGCTTCGTCTCATGGGAAAGATGCGCTCAATTTTCTAGAAAACGGTCTCAAAGTCCGAAAAAGCGCAAACCTGAAGCTACACCGGCGATGGGCGATAACATTGGTGTCTCCGTCATAGCGGATGAACCACACCCGCGAAAACGATATCGATGCCAATACGCAATGTCTCCACAAGATTCGCCAGACTTGAGTAACCGACCTCTCCTGTCAGACGGTATATTAGATCGAGACTTGGAGTCCTCTAATATCCTTTTAGCTCATCGCGAGGACGACTTGGACCAACGTTTCGTCTCGCCGTTGCCTGCCTCTCCGGCGAGCGATGTGGGAAGCCCCGCTGGCGGCTAGCATTGAGCGTAACAGTGATATTATTGTAAGTAGTAATAGCCTCATAGTAGATTAGAAGACTATCACAAAACATGGTAGGTCGTATCGATGGCCGTAACTGTCACTCTCCATCAGCACTTGTTGGAATTTAGCACCTCGACCACCAAAGCCTCACCACCAAAGCCTCACAAAACAGGGAGTCGCTTTCCATCCACAACGTGTATCTGTGGAGAAGCGCTCCAAAAAGCTATTGCTCAGAAAACGTAAAGTCTTGTTATCATTCAGCAGGAGAAAGGAAGCATTCATGGGTCCACCAGAAACCGACACGGAATCTGCTCTTCAGTTATTCCAGCCTTGTTGCACGCCGCAGTCTTTCATTCACCTCTCGGTCCATATTCCGCTCTTTCTCAACCTTCTTAATATAGTCGATGGCAGCGGCCAGCACCATAGCTTTGCTCGGTTTCGGTTGGCCTATGACTTGACCCTCCTCGCTCTGCGGAAGCGTCGGGACCGCCCGCCTCAGCTTCTCGAGCTCGGAGTTCAGGCCCTCGCGATACTTGCGTTCTACCTGGTTATGCGGCAGGCGGCTGGTGCGGTGGCAGTTTGATGAGGCCGGCGAGGTGTTTGAGTTGCTGCGGTCGAGGCGCGGCCGGCCTCGCTTCCGCTGCGGGCGTTTCGGCATTGGCTCCTCCATTTGAACACCCTCGTCAGTGGGATCACGCTTCAATGTTGAGCGCGGAGAGAGTTCTAGGGAGCTTGGAACCTGGCATTGTTGTGTGCCGTCACCGCAGAAGGGTGTTCGCGAGTGCTGTGACTTGGGGGTCACATTTGATTCGAAAGCGTTGCTGACTCCGTCGAAGGAGAAGCCCGAAGGGAATTGCTCGAGCTGAGCTGGGGTAAGGGTTGGACTGTAGGGGGCGCTTTGGTTCGCTGGGGTGACGGTTGCAGCTGGCAGCGTGGCACTGAAGACAGCCGGGTTCTTTTGGCCGAAAGCGCCGGGTGCGTGGACCTCGACAGTAGAGAGGGGTTGGTCGAAGAAAGAGTTACAGTCAAAGCTGGCTAGCGAGTGGTCTGGCGACGTAGTGTATGAGTCCATGATGTAGGCCTCGTCAAATGCGTCGGGGGAGAAAAGGGTTTCGTTTGTGGGGGAGTAGTCGGCGTTGGCTACCACAGGGTAGGAGAGGTCTGAGAAGTCCATGTTGAGGGACAGTTGGCATTACAGTCTGTGAGATCTCGATCGTCACTGTTGAATAATTGTCGGCCTCCGATGATTAGCTTATGAAGCTGGGGACGCGTTTGGTGAAGAGGTCAGGCGGGCAGAGACAGGAATCGTATTGGCGGTATAAGTATTTCGGATATTAATTGGTAACCGTCCTGGTCGCCGACAAGGTGGAGTAGTGGAGCAACAAGTCAAGGGTATCTGCGGAATTTCGACAAGTGAAGAGTGTTGATCCTATCCAGAACTATCAGGGCATTCTTTCCCCGAGACCTTATACTCTACGATCGACGGCTCGGTAGGGCTCCTCCGCAGGGCTCCTCCGCGGGGCGCCAGGGGTGGAACGCGAGAATGGGCTGGTTCCCATCACTCTATAGGCCCGAGGCGGAAGCCGTTCTACGCATGCGGGAGGATGGGTACTCTAGAGCATGAAAATGGGCATAGGTCGGGCCCTTTTGCCAAAAATCGCTTTCTTTCATGGTATGGTCTTTACCTCTAAGTTCCATGGCGCGCGCGTCTGGACTCTCTTGGCTCCAACGTAAGACTGGCAGACCACGAACCCCTTCTTGGCTCCGAATGCAATAAGAGTGTAGGAGCTTTTCGGTTAGATTAGTTACAGTGGGCGGATTCTTTTGCATTGCTCTACATTTTTCTTCTTTCGATGACGTCGATCTGCCTCCCGCCGAGGAACCCAACTCAAATGTGCAGGCATCGACGGCATTTGTTGCGAAATTACGAACTGGTAGTTATTGAGAGTCGATCGCAAAGGCGGAGTCTTAATCCTAAAGGAGTCTAGCGGGTCTGCCCCAGCTCCGCATGACAACTGCGAAGAGCATGCCCATGTTCTCGAACCATAGTCTAAGAAAACCCACAGATAAGTAGGAGAATTTTGCATTCCACCCTGGCTGCCGTTTTCCGTCGTCGTATGATCGAATGTTACGTTCCAGACCAATTTTTTCTTGGCACATTGCCTGATGCGCGGCGCTTGCAGGAGCCGCGGAGCTAGCCCTTTTTCTATCACACGCACCTAGAATAGCACCGAAATCAGGAGACGTGCTCGGATGGGTTTATACTTGTAACTTAAAAGCAGAGCGCATTATCGGCGATCCTAAGGCCTGGGATTCTGGCTCACGATCCTATTGGATAACCCTGACAGCTAGCGTGAGGCGACTTTACGCAACTATGACGCAACCTATATATCGCTCGAAAAGGGTCCGAACCACCTTCACCCCTAATGAAAGGGCTGTTCCATGCGTCCGCTCCATTATCGGAAAAATTTTTTAGATCGATTCCTTCTCCGAGAAACGACAAATTATAATGCAATTGCAGCAATCGGTCGTCCTTCGGGGAAGGACGGGAACCAATCGGATGTATCTTGCGTCTTGGTCTTAGAACCTGCTTCCCAGCCAATAAGATCCGGCCCACTCTGAATAGGCGGGATTAACATGACGTTATAACGCAGAGCCTTTTAATATTAATCCCGCATAAGCTAAAAGTAAAAGGGAAAATAAATTAGGGAAATTTTCTGCATAGCACGCCTGATTATTTTCGAGAGTAAAATCTTATTTCTACTAGTATTTAATTAGATATTTAGATATAGCAAATACGTAAATCTCTAGTTATCTATATTATATATTTCTATAGAGCTTACTCTATAAAGTAGATAAAAGTCTATTACTATACGTAAAGAGAAAACTAGAAGACTATTCTCTATTAGAGTATATATCTTATTTAAGTAACTAAATACCTAAGAAACTAGTACTCTTATTCTATTTTCTAGTTATATATTAATTAGTATAACTATAACTAAAGAATTTACTATAAAGAATTATCTACGTAATACTCTTTAGGCTCTTAACCTAGGCTAATATATTAATATACTATAGAAAGAGAAATTTATTAACTAGGCTACTCTATCTAACGTAGAAGAAGAGAATCTTAGTTATCTTAGATTTAAACTTAGCTACTAATATTAACTTTAGAGAGAGCTAGTAAGTAGAAAAAATCTACTATTCTAGAAACTACTAGATAACGTTTCTTCTACTATATATATATTAGCAAAGTTAAAGTAATAGTATTATTACTATAACGCTTATAGGTAATATAATAAACTATAGATACGTACTTTCTAAAGCTATAAGTATAATTATCTAATACTTTTAAGTAGGTTTTCTAAAGAAAAGTCTCTACTAGGTAGTACTACTATACTCGAAGCTATCTATAAAGATATCTAATTATAATAACTATATTAGAGAGAAAGCTAGAAGTAAAGTTAGCTTAATCTAGTAGTAGAACTTATAGTAAATAGCTTTATTAACTTAAGCTAAGATAGTAAGTAATAGTAATTAGAATAGTATTAGATAAAAAGTTAAAAGTAGTAATCTAGATCGAAGTAGTTAGATAATTAGTACTTATTTAAAGTTACCTTAAGTAGTAAAATAGATAAAGATATAAATCTTAGCGTATCTAGTATTTAAGTTACTTTACGTTATTCTTTACTTACTACTAATAAAGTAACTACGCCTTAGCTAAACCTTTCTCTTAGTATATATAATAGTCTAGTTTAGAGATTTACCTAGGTTATATAACCTTATTACGTAACCTAGTCTAGCGTCTTAGCGCTTAGTACCTCTATATATAGAGTCTTTTAGAGCCTTTTCTCTACTTCTTATCTTTAGATAGCTAAATTTAATCTAACCTACTCTACTAGCATCTCTATTCTTATAGCTTATAGAGATAGTACTATCTATAGCTAACTTATCTAGCTAGGTATTCTAGAACGCTTATAGTAGTAAAGACTATAGAGCTAGCTCTTATAGTATACCTATATTCTTAGTATTATAGAGCTAAAGATAGACTACTCTCTAAAGAGTAGCTTTATAGCTTATAGAATTATATATAGCTATATATTACTTCTTTAAACTAGTTAAAGTTTTTCTATAAACCTTAGAAGCTAGAAAGGTAGTAGTATACTAAAAGCTCTCTATAGTTTACTAGCGCTAATAGAGAAAATAGCTAACTTACTTTAGCTATACTCTTTATAGTAGCTTGCTACTATAGTAGGTATTTATAAAAGTTTTTAACTAACTACTCTTCTAAAGTTAAGATTAAGAGTAGTTAAACTACTAATTAATACTATACTAAGTCTTATAAGGCGTCTCTACTACATATACTACTACTAGAGCTACTAATAAGATTATTTTACTAATAAGATAGGCTCTAGCTTAGCGCTATTATAGAAATATAATATTAATAATATTAATATTATACTTATACTTAATACTCGTAAACTATTCTATCTATTACTATAGCTTATAGTAATTATCTAGTATTTCTCTAAGTATATATATAATAAAGCTATATTTAGCTATCTATACGCTCTACTACTATATAAATAAGACTCTAATATTACGCGCTAGATAGTTATAGTTATTAACTCTAAGGCTAGCTATAATAATACACTCTCTACTATTAAGCGCTAGTAGATACTACGTAGTCTCTCTACTACCTTATAATAATTAAACGTTATAATACGTAATATAGCTATAGCCTTACTAATACGCTAATTAAGAAGAGATAGATTCTCTCTAAAGAAGAATATAGTAGTAGTAATATATTAAAAAAGGTAACTAGAAAAAGCTAACGTAGACGTTTAATAAAGTATAGCTAATATATTCTTTAAAAGTATACTTTTATTCTCTACGCCTACGTTATCTTTACGCTTACTATTATCTCTAAAGAAGAAGATAGCCTCTATAAAGGCGAACCTAGTATATCTTAACCTAAATATTAAGTTTCTTCTCTTAAGAAATACTAAGAAGACTAGTATATTACTACTTATATCTATTATAAAGCTCTAGAGCTATTATAAGATAAGATAGACTCTTATCTATATTTATTTAGGTATTATATACTAATAATACTAGAAATAATAGTTTAACTTACTAATAATAAATTTTTTAATTTCTCTTACTAATAAAAACTATAGAATTATTAAAGATACTTTATCTAATATATTTAAGTAAGTAGAGAAATAGTATAATATAACTACTAAACTATACTAAATATTTATTATAGTAGATTCTATACTATATCTTCTACGCTAAATTAAGAGCTTTAAGAATTCTACTATTCTTAATATAAAAATTACTATTCTTAATAACGTACTTTACCACCAAACGCTCTACACTACCGAACGCTCTACACCACCGAACGCTCTACACCACCGAACGCCCCACGATTTCTTGGCAACGAAAACTAACGAAAATTAACAGGTTTTTCTTAAATAACTAAGCGAAACCTTAATATTTTTCTATAAAATTTTAAACATAGATAGAACTACACTATATACACCTACTATAAAAATTGTACTAAGATATATTACGTAATTAAAAAGCTATACGTATTTAGGTAACTTTTAAGAAAAAACCTACTTTACTTCTAGTAAGTACTATTATATCTCTATAATAATATATAAAACTTATAGTATATAGTATCTATAACTTAATAAAGAGTTCTAGAAAACTTCTATAGCGCTAGCTCTTCTAGGTATAGCGTAATAAGAAATAGAAGTTTATAAAAAGTCTTTCTAGAGTTTTCTTCTCTAACTATATATATATATTAATAATCTAGCTATATATAGTTATATATTATAAGATTATATATACTAGAAGCTTTCTATATATTTAGAAGTAATAATTTTAAAATAGTTTTAGTATCTTTTTATCTTTCTATACTATACTACTAAAAAGACTTTACTTTTAAATAACTACTTAAAGCTAGTATATTATTAGTTAATAAGCTCTATATAGTTAAAGCCTACTATAATTTATAAAATAATAAGTTTATATAGCTAGATTAACTATATATATCTATAGTTAGAAGAGAAAACTCTAATAAAGATATTTTTCTAACTTCTATCTCTTATTACGCTATATCTAGAAGAGCTAGCTTTATAAAAGTTTTCTAGAAACCTTTATTACGTTATAGATACTATATACTATAAGTTTTATATATTATTATAGAGATATAATAGTACTTACTAGAAGTAAAGTAGGTTTTTTCTTAAAAGTTACCTAAATACGTATAGCTTTTTAATTACGTAATATATCTTAGTACAATTTTTATAGTAGGTGTATATAGTGTAGTTCTATCTATGTTTAAAATTTTATAGAAAAATATTAAGGTTTCGCTTAGTTATTTAAGAAAAACCTGTTAATTTTCGTTAGTTTTCGTTGCTAAGAAATCGTGGGGCGTTTAGTAGTGTAGGGCGTTTAGTAGTAAAGTACGTTATAGTATATATTAATAATATTCTTATTTATTAGAGAATTCTCTTAAGTATAAGGCTTACGTTACTAAAGTACTTAATTAACTATATAAAGCTAGGTTATAAGTAGGTATTAAGAAGTTAGAATTTACTATTAAGAGTACTAAGTTTCTAGAATTAATTATAAGTACTAATAGAATCTAGAAGAACTCTAAGAAGGTTACTACTATTTAGAATTAGCCTATACTAAGAGCTCTTAAGAGCCTTTAATTATTTCTAGGTTTCTATAATTTCTATTAAGCCTTTCTAAAAGATTATAGTAGAATTATTTACCTACTTACTAAGCTACTAAAATAGAGAGTATAGTACGCCTTTAGTAAAGCTAAGCTTATAGTATTTTAGTATATTAAGAATCTTATACTAGCTAATAACGTTCTAGCTTACTACTCTCTCTATTAATAAACTAGAGTTAAGATAAACGTATTAGATAGTATAGTTACTAGAGTTCTTTTATAGCTTTAAGAGAATAGTATCTAGTAATCTATAGCTTTCTTTAGTAAGATAATAAATACTACCTAGATAAATTATAGTATTTATAATAAAGAAATACTAGTAGTTATTCTTAGTATATAGAAATAAAGAAGCTAGCTAATTAGTCTATAAGATCTAGAACTATTTATAGTATTAACTAACTATTAAGCTCTAGAGTACTTTATAACTAAGTAAGAACTTACTATAAAGTAGATTTACTAAACTAATAATATTACTAACTATAACCTTAAGCTTACCTATTAACCTAGATTAGCTAATATAGTAGCTAACGCGTTATTATAAAAGTAAAAAGAACTTAAAATCTAAAAGAAGAAGAATTATACTACTTATATAAAGGCTTTTCTAAGTAAGAAATAAATTAGTCTCTTTACTATTAAGTAAATTTTAGGTAAGCTAACTACTTTAGTAGCTAAGAGGTTAGTAAGTAGCGTTATAAAAATTACGTCTATAAATACCTTTATAGAGGTATCTTCTATAAAAAATCTCTATACTATAATTAACTAGGTTATTACTAATAATTAATTAGACAAATCTCTATAGCTAGCTTAAGAAAAAGCTACTATATTAGGCTTTACCTAGAAAATAAAAGATAGCTTATTAACCTATTAGAATTAATTAATAGTCTTTACTATTAACTATCTATAAGTATATTTAATACGTGCTATATACGCTACTTAGATAACTATCTATCTAGAGTACTAGAAAACTACCTAGTTACTATAAGATTAATATTACTAGCTAGATATATAAAAAGACGTTAATACGTATATAGTAGTATATAAGGTTTACTACTAGAGCTATACTCTACGTAATAAAACGCTAGGTCTTCTAAAGCCTCTATCTATCTCTAAGAGAGTATAGTAGAACGCCTCTATAGATTTTAAGAGCTTTCTCTCTAATAAGAAAGAATTTAATTATATATATATTATTATAGATTAGCTAAGTAAGTAAAGCTTCTCTCTACTATACTATAAGAAAATTATAGCTTAACGTATAGTAAAGCTATATTATTAATATATCTAGTATATATATAGTTCTTTTAGATCTATTATATTAGATTATAGTCTATAGTTTACTTTTACCTTTATAGATAAGCTCTATTAGCTTATAGAAATTAAGTAGAAGCTTTCTACTACGTACTATTTATAAACTAATAGAAATATAGAGATTATTAATTAATATCTTAATTAGTATCTACGTCTATTTATTAACTACTATTAGAATAATTAGTTAGATCTTCTACTCTATATAGACTAGATATAAGCTACGTTACTATATAAAACTATAGAACTAATAGTATATAAAATTAAATTTAAATACTAGCTAATATACTACTAGAATTAAAAAAAGTATATAATTAAGGTCTCTACTCTATATAAGTATCTTTTATACTAAAAAGCTTAGAATTTTACTAAGAAGTAATATAACGCTATAAAAAAAGCTACTAAGATTACTTAAAGTAATATTATAAAAGCGTAAACTAGATAGATACTCTAGATAAATAAAAAGTACTAAGAATCTAATTTTACTATAGATAATCTTATCTATATTAAACTCTATAGCTTTTTAATAGATTTATCTTATATAAAGCTTAATTAATAGATATATAGCTCTTATCTAATTATTACTATAAATAGTTACTTTTTCTAGCTCTAGCTATCTACGTATATACGTATATATAATGTTTTTTATACTAATTAGTTAAGAAAAGTCTTAGAGCTATTACTAGAGTAGGTAGAGTCTAAGTAGCTATCTATTAAAGTTAATAGTAATCTAGAATAGCCTATATATAAAATTCTAGATAGCTATCTTTATTAAAGTTACCTTTAATACTACACTATATAGGTTACTTATAATTCTAACTCTACCTAGTATAATATTATAGGCTTTATTAATACTCTTTATAAGGTAAGAGACTTTTATATAGTATACCTAAATAAGCTAGAGCTACTATTATAATTAGATACTTAGATTAAGACGTATAAAAAAGAGAAGACTCTAGAGAAGATAGTAGAGAATTTAAAACTTATAAGAGTAAAAGATATAAGAGTAACGTAAGAACGCTACTAAGTAATTTAAGACTTTACTAAGCTTATAGTATTATTTAAGAAGAGAGTCTATAATAAAGTTACTCTATAGATATAGAAATAAGTCTTCTAGTTTAAATTTCTATAAATCTCTTTTTCTCTAGTAGATTTTATATTAGAGTAGAGCTCTATAGAGAATAGAGTAATTAAGTAGAAGATAGTAGCTATAAAAGCGCTTCTAGTTTAAAACTAAGCTAAAAGAGATAGTTAAGAGTATAACGTAAGAATTTTAGAAGAAGAGAAACCTTAGAGGTATATTTTAGAGCTTAGAAATAAGCTCTTTCTATAAGAGAGAGTAATATAATAGTCTAGTTTAGAGATTTACCTAGGTTATATAATCTTAGATTACGTAGCCTTATTATATAACCTAGCCTAGCGTCTTAGCGCTTAGCTCTCTATATATAGAGAGCTCTTAGAGTATTCTTCTACTTCTTATCTTTAGATAGCTAAATTTAACCTAACCTACTCTACTAGCACTCTATTCTTATAGCTTGTAAAGATAGTACTACCTATAGCTAACTTATCTAGCTAGGTGTTCTAGAACGCTTATAGTAGTAGAGACTATAAAGCTAGCTCTTATACTCTTCTAACTATATATATAAACTTATTATTATATAAATTATAGTAGGCTCTAACTATATAGAGCTTATTAACTAATAATATAGAAGCTTTAAGTAGTTATTTAAAAGTAAAGCCTTTTTAGTAGTATAGTATAGAAAGAGAGAAAGATACTAAAACTATCTTAATATTATTACTTCTAAATATATAGCAGGCTTATAATATATATTAGCTTATAATATATAACTTTATATAGCTAGATTATTAATATATATATATAGTTAGAGAAGAAAACTCTATAAAGAGTTTTTTAAACTTCTATTTCTTATTACGCTATACCTAGAAGAGCTAGCGCTATAGAAATTTTCTAGAAACCTTTATTAGATTATAAATACTATATACTATAAGTTTTATAGATTATTATAAAGATATAATAGTACTAACTAGAAGTAAACTAGATTTTTCTTAAAAGTTACCTAAATACGTATAGCTTTTTAATTACGTAATATATTTTAGTATAACTTTACTATAAGATGTAATATACTATAAAGAATATATATATATAAATTTTTATAGAAAAATATTAAGGTTTTGCTTAGTTATTTAAGAAAAACAGGTTAATTTTCGTTGATTTTCTTGCCAAGAAAAAGGTGGTCGGCTTGCTTGTGTGGTCGGTTCGCTTGTAAAGTACGTTACTTATAAATATATTATAGAATAATATTAGCTTAACTATACTAAATAATATTAAGCTAATAGGTTTAAGAAGTAGTAATAGAGGTAAGATAGAGCGATATAACTAAGAGTGCTAGGCAAGATTACTCTAGCAGACAAGAGTAAGATTTGATATAAAGCGGTTATTGTAGGAGAAGTGAAGACGAACGGGAGTAAGGAAGGTGAGGGACGTAGGCAGCGTTCTAATAAACTTCCCCCTGTAACGACAGTACGTAGAGCTTCTAGTATTCCCCGGTGCATCCGTGCGCAATCCTCTCGGGGAGTTTTTAGCTTTGAGGCTTTTGTGGAGAGCTGACTGAGGCATGGATAGTGCTTGTTTCCCGTAGAATTCTTTGGTTCGGCCCGTAACTCGGTGTTGTACTGCGGTCTTTTGCGGGCATATAGATCGTTTCATCTGCGTGTTCGATGCGGCTGAGTATTTGGTGAACCATGGATGGGCGACGCGCTGGGCTGCGGGACTACGTTTCTCCAAGACGCGAACGTCGTCTTCTCGAGCGGTCGAGCAATATATCGCGGTTCACCGCTCTTGGTGGTGGCATGAGAGGGAAGAAAGAAAGGGAGTGAAAGGGAGGTGTTGGGCAGTGCGGCGCAGTGCAGCGCAGCGCGTGTCGGTAGTACTGCAGAGCGTATAAGTTGGTGGCGGGATAGGAGGACTGTGAGCCTAGGGGCATTATTGATGGTTTGTAGGATCTTGTGGGACGAAAAGGGCCGTGAAACAGCTGTCTGACCATACTGCAGAAGAGTGAGATCCTTCAACAGAGGCAAACAGTTCACGGTTCGAACTTGAGACGTGCCGAATCCGGATCTCCTGAAGCACGGACTGCCCAGTCGGGGACTTCAACGGCGTACCAAACAATGGTCCATTGGTCGGGATTGCTGACTGTGTTGCATAGTGCGCGGCTAAATCCATGAGATATCTTTGTGCAGAACACCTCTCGATGCACCACATCCAAGAAGCGCAGGTCGCAAAAGCCAGCGCAAATCATTCCATCAACAAAATAGCGAACGCGCACGCAATGACGAGATGATGATCGATCAGGTCTCACAAACATGCACAGGGAGCAGTCTTCCAGATTGGAAGCTGCGCGAACGGGCATCGAAGAAGCGAACTTCGGTCCTGTAAGCGAATCCCGCTGTATGCACCCGGGCGGCGCACACCACACGAATCTATTCAGGGGCTTTCTCATTGGCCATTAGACGCATCCTCTGATCCTTTGCCCCTCATTTTAACAAGGCCCGCGAGCCCTTTTTCGTCTGTTCGCCATGTTGCCAAGTGGAGGCGCCCCGTTTACGTCGCCTCCTGCTCGCGTCAACCGGCCAGCAGCCCTATCAATGCTGCACTGATCCCTCCCGAGGCCGTCATCTACTGTTATTCTCAGGGCCCCCGCATCTACTCGACCGCGGCTGTGGGGTACCCGCGACAGTTTCTACTTCTGGGCTTGAGATCGTTGATCCTCCCTGGGCACGACATATATACAGCATACACGCGCCGTCTGGTGCGACTCTCGCTCACCGACATACTCAGCCTGCTTCGTCCTATGTCTATAAGATATCCATTGGGATCTTCTTCATAGCCATTGCTTCCTCTTGCGCTCACACCACGCGCTGAATCGTTCCCCGCTCTCTCATCATGGCTCCCATTGTCGACCCAGAGAAGCACGAACCGAGCTCCACAATACGCTACGACACCGAATCCAACAGCGAGGTCGAAGACGCGCACATCGACTTGAATCTGCGCCAGGCGCTCCGCCAATACTCCAAGCTCGTCGGCTACGTCCTGGGCCTCTCCACCGTCATCCTGCTCTGGGGCTACGATCTCGTCGTCGTGGGCAGCGTCACCGCGCTCGATGTCTTCCAGAGGGACTTCGGCGAGCCTGATGTGGGCGCATCCGAGCCCGACAAATGGATCATTCCCGCTATATGGCTGTCGTGCTGGCAGGCTTTTCCCTCCATCGGCCAGCTGTTCGGCGCTATATCGGCAGGCCCGATGCAGGACCGCCTTGGACGGACGCGGTGCCTGTTGATTGGATGCGTCATTACGGTTTTCAGCGTCTTGATTGAGTTCCTGGCCAACAAGGCGAATGGCGTCAATGGGAAGCGCGGCACTTTCCTCGCGGGAAAGATCATCCAGGGCTATGCGTGCGCGCTCATCAAGATGGTCACCTTGACGTATGTCTCGGAAACGGTGCCGACATGTCTGCGCGGTTGGGCAATGGCCTTGTTCCCTGCGTTCAATACCTTCGGCCAGCTTCTCGGCGCCGTTGTCGTCTTCGCCGTCAACGACGTCCCTACCGCTATGGGTTATGAGATTGCCTTCGGTGTGCAATGGGCTTTCTCCGCGATACCGTTGGTCATGAGCTTCGTCCTCCCGGAAAGCCCTGCATACTTAGTCCGGAAGAAGGACATGGAAGCCGCGCGCAAATCGCTCCAACGCCTGCTCGCGCCCAAGAACGACCCCGACGTAGCGCTCGAGCGCCTCCGCCTCTCCATCGAAGCCGAAGAAAGAATAGCCTCGGATATCGGCTACTCCCAATGCTTCAAGGGCTCCAACCGGCGCCGCACTCTGATCGTCATCTTCGCGAACCTCCTCCCCCCACTGTTCGGCCTCCCGCTGCTCACCTCCGCCTCCTATTTCCTGCAGCAAGTCGGCATGTCCTCCAAGTACAGCCTGATGCTGCTCATCGTCGGCATCGTCATCGGCATGTTCGCCAACTTCGGCTCCACCTGGACGCTTTCGCACCTCAACCGCCGCCGCCTGACCATCAACACGTGCATCGTCGCATCCCTCCTGTGGGCCGCCATGGGCATCGCCGGCTGCTTCCAGAACGACAGCATCACGCCCTGGATCTCCGGCGGCATCATGATGGCCGTCATCCTCGTCTGCGGCCTCGGCGTCTGGCCCACCTCCTACGCCATCATGAGCGAGGCCAGCGCGCTGCGCCTGCGCGCTAAGTCGCAGGCCATCGGCGGTATCTCCGCCTACGTCGCGTCTATATTTACAAACTTTGTCCTGCCGTACTTGTATAACCCCGATGCCGCGGATCTGCAGGCTAAGACGGGGTTTGTTTTCACGGGTGCGTGTGTGGTTGCGGCGGTCGCGACGTACTTTATTGTGCCGGAGATGAAGGGCAGGAGTCCGATGGAGATTGATCATTTGTTTGAGGAGCGCGTTTCTGCGCGGAAGAGCGCGGGGTGGCGCGACCGGACGGAGGAGGTTAAGGCTGCGGCTATGTAGGAGTTGGTTGGCTCGTTGGGTTTCGGTTTTGCTAGTTATGTCTATCGAGTTCAATGTCATGTTTCTCATCAATTTCGATCTAAGACTCTGCTTTGTGATAGGCTTTGATGTTGTGTGACGAGCAGGGCGTGAAGAAAAGCCTTAAGTGATGCTTAGCTAATGCATCGACTTGCGATTTTAGGGATCTGGGAATGAGGAGGGCAGGAGCGGAGAGTGGCGAGACGATTGTGAAAGTCATGACGTGCGATGCATAGCACTGCCTAGGACGCTCGGAGATTATTCCATGAAGTCAGGCGTACGAGGCTTATTTCACTTGTATTATCGGCTGCGCCCGAACTGAGACATTCCGGGGTAGTGGACCACCGTCATTGGCGATCATACGGTCCCAAAGGGGGAAGTGGCTAAGCCACAAGTCTGACGTCTCACTGTCTCACTCTTGCGCTGGCTGGGCATCGACCTTGCTCTCTCCCCTTCACTATTGAAGAACTTCCGCGTCTCGCCAGCCAACCAAACACGGAAGAAAGGAGAAAAGCATTCTTTGGAAGAAAGAATCCGCAACCGAGTTGCGATCTTGGAGCGTATCTATGTTGTTGGTTGTGCGGAACAACTGGCGTACCCAATCGATATAGAGTAGGCTTCCGCATGCCGGCGTTTGCCCTCCAGGAGTCTACTCGTAAAGAAAGATCCAATCTACTGGCCACCTCCTCGTAGTTCTGGGACACCCGGCCATCTTCTCTTAATTTTGGCATCTTTTGAGTCCGTAAGCCGAAGCTCTGCTTTGCCGCTAGTTAGCATAACCTCTATAGGTTGGTGACTCAAAATGAGAAAAAATCAATCAATCAATCGATCGATAGTGAACCAACTTTCTCTGCCCTCTCCATTACTATCTTTGCGGCCATGTTTATCTTCTTCGGAGGTCTCATGCAGACTATGATTCGAGTGTTCGGCGAATACTAGAGGCCCTACGGGTAGTGGCGGTGGTGGCGGCGGCGATGACGGTACGACCGTATGACGAACCATTTTCCTTCAGTCCTGCTTGTTGCCATGCGGGAGGTCGTCGTCGTCATCGTCGTCGTCGTCGTGACCGTGAGGTCGGCGGAGCACAACCTGGGGTACATGTAGATGATGGCTCTTAGTATACCAATCATCTTCATCTGTTGTAGCTGTCTCGGAAGAGGACGAAGGACTTAGGTAGAGCTGTGGGCAAGTAGTCAGTAACTTGTGCCATGACGGATGAACAAAGATAGGGCGCATTCGCACCATAGCATCAATACACGCATCCCGGTCCCAAAGGCGCTCGAGGGGCTTGACTACGTAGTGCCATATCTCAAGGGCCTCGCTCAATGCCCGGGTGCCGCTTAGCGAGCACGGGTTGTAGGTCCTATGAGACTCCCGGTGTGCCACGATTCGATGGTAGACTTCCTCGGTGCAGTAGCGCGGCCACTGGTGCAGGAAGCCCGGTGGAAGGTAGATGCTAAATGACCGATGTGCGATGCGCTCCGCAAGGCAGAAGTATACGACGTCTGCAAAAGCAGAACCAACATGGTCGACGACAGACTGCAGATCGAGTAGAGAGCTTTGTATTAGAGAGGGAAGTCTGCCGGGGTGGTTGTAGTCAATGCGTTTCCAACTTCCGATTTGATATCTGCAGCAGTCAGTCGAACTGCGTATTACCCTGGAGTAAGAATGTGCTCCAAATGATGGGGACTTCTTACAGAAGAAGCCCTAACTCCAGAAGCGCCTGCCGCTTGGGCGACGGTATGCCAAGTCCGGTCCCGATGCGCGTCGAGTTTCCAGGGCGTATGTGCAAGGACGGGCTGAGAAGTAATAATTCGTCAATCGGTGGATCATGCTCTGACGCTGGCCGAAAATAAAGGCAGTCCTGAGGGCGAAACACTTGAGCGTTGCCGTGGAATCCGAGCGACACATAGTTCTTCGCCAATAGGGCAGCCAAACGAACGTGAAGGTGCGCATACTCCGGCCGCCGGAACGAACTATCTAAAAGAAAATTTTCCAAAGAGGTCTCTTGCCTCCACAAGCTCTTCCGATCCTGATATATGTGATGGAAGACTGATCTTCGCAGTGGCTCATATTTAATCACAGCGAATTCTTCATCGGGAGTGGCTGCTCTTCATAAGCCAATAGCGCAATGCGGTGTACTCGAGCTACTCACTGTGTTGCGGAGAGTTACGTACACTGGAAGGCTCGCCGAGAACTTGGAGATCGCCGTCTACGTCGCCCTCCCTAGCAATGGTCGCTGAACTTGGATCTTGATAGTATTGGCCGTCAGTGGGGTTCCCTATTCTTTGTCAGTAACCTTCCCCATCTGGCATTTGATGTTTACGCACTGTTTTCGGGAGTGACGTGATCAAGATGTTGGAGAACTTCGCGCCCACGACAGCCCCCGATAGAGCTCGCTTCTCTGGACTTGCATCTCTCGGAAATACGGAATGCCTGAGAAAGGCTCATTTCTAGAGATCCCAAGCACACGAGCGGCTCATCGTTGTCCAACTCAATCTTCGCGGGCTGTAACGGACCTTGGAGTAGGGGACCTTTCTGAATGCGCTCTTTCAAAAGTCGGTCTACCCCGGACGGGTTATGGGCGGCTTTCGTACGTGAGCGGCGCAAAATCGGTGTGTCCGCAACAAGCAGAAGATTCTCGTCCGCGGTATCTCCAAGCCGACACTGCAACAAGAAGACGAGGGAGTCCTTGCGTGTGCTGACCGTTTGACATGGCTGTAGCTCTTCCTGCGTGCCATAATGATCATAGTACAGCCTGACACAAAGATTGTGGTTCGGCCATAGACTTCGCAGGTCAGCGTAGAGCCGGTAGAAAGCCTCCTGACACTGATACGTCTCGGTTGGCAGAGGTGCCATATCTTCCATCTCCATGTCTTCACTCTTTTCGGTGTAGTGGGCTAGCAATGTGCTATAAGCCATTCCCGATTGTCGTATTTCCAACGTAGAGTGCCGTTGAGGAAATATGGAGATCGTCCTGGAGTCCTTGGTGTTGCTGACATTTGAGGCCGTGGCTTGTTCAATATAACTGGTGACTAGATGCTGCAGTTCTTTGATGGCGTCTGCGATGGAGCACAGGCAGTCTCTATACTCATTTCTGTCTTCGATCACCCACTCTAGCCGCAGTCGAAGGCTCGTGCCTTCTTGCAGCGCTTCGGAGAGGTCCTTCTCTTGATGGATATTCTTGCAGACTCCCGGCTGGTCGAATATTGAGAGAAGAGACCACTTGCTCACTTCGGTCGGCACTAGTTTGATAGAGCTGACTTCCTCACTCGGTGTGTCGGCCTTCTTGAAGCTAATATTCCGGAATAGATGACGAGGTTTCCTATTGACGTTTGTTGAGTCGGTAGACGTCTTGTGATTGACCCCATCGGCTGTCTTTGCAAGAACTGTTTTGGATTGCTTTGCGTTGATAATATCTGACGGCTTTCCCTTCGATTTCACGTTT
Organism: Trematosphaeria pertusa; assembly: GCF_010094035.1. Taxonomy (NCBI): domain Eukaryota; kingdom Fungi; phylum Ascomycota; class Dothideomycetes; order Pleosporales; family Trematosphaeriaceae; genus Trematosphaeria; species Trematosphaeria pertusa. Next base: position 171,037 of record NW_022987237.1, on the reverse strand, counting down.
CGCGATTCTGGCTGATGTTAACCCTCGGAAACAGTCCGTGAATTGGAGAGTGTCAAACCTTGCGCTGCACGCTCATACTTCTCTGCGAGCCGCTGGCAACTTTCGATGTTTATCATGATGTGAACCAAAAGCTTCCGAACGTATTGTGACCATTCTTGAGCGTCGTTTACGTTGCTACCCTAGATCCGGTCAGCACCGATGCTAGGATACATATTGAACCCTACCAAGTAGAACACTGCTTCTTTCCGAAGCCGGACTGCTTCCCATCGAAGACGGTTTATTTGGCTCTCGAACCTTCGCTGGAACTGTCGAAAATCAGTGCCAAAGGCCTCTGTGAGTTTGTAAGCCCGATAGGCGTTATAACCAGCTTGGATGCCGGTAATCACTAGCGCGACTGCGCCGATTGGATCCACCATTGCATTCGCTTACGTCCTCGAGGGGAAAGATATATCCGGGAGGATGAATCGGGAATCGATACTGAAACCTATGATGCTGCGGGCTGATGGATGCGCTGGGCCCGACGTGCATAAATTCATCTGTGTGATGTGGTATGATCTGAAGACTCAGGCGACTAATGCCCCTGTCGATGCAGGTCTCGTGTGAGCAAAGGGAAGGGAAACAGCTAAGCTAGTGACGAGGCTGAACAGCTGAGCAGCAACTATGACTTGAACAGGCGATGAGATATTGCCATGGCGCTAAGCCTTCGGGTTATGCTGATGTTTAATTGGCTGAGGTGTGTCGACTTTTTGCTTTTGTTGAGTGGCATGGAGTGGCACCCCTGTTTTCGCGTTCACGCCACCGCAAAGAGCCTATCTTTAAGATGTTCTCGATGTGCTAGCTCATCTGCGACTATTAAATTTCGCAAGCTTGCACGATTAGATTGCGATCACTTACCGCACATTGTGGCAAGCCAAAGGCTTTTCCGGTCTCTCCCAATGGAGCAAGCGGAAGAGCGAGGGACGGCCTCGGAACCTCCACTGAAATCGAATCCTTCGACGCTACCCGCAAGAGAGTATGGCGGAAAAAGAGAAGGAATAGAGATGGTAAGTGGTAGCAACGCAAGCGAATGCTTCCATCGGGTCTCTGACTATTGGAAGGATATATATGATGCTTGTGTGGCCGCGCTGCGCAAAGCCAGCAGCGTTTGGCAAGCACATAGCTGTCTCCAACGAGCTTTGATCCGACTGGAGTCCATGGGTGGCACGCTTTCGACTCAAATCAAGCTTATTGATCTGTCCGATGACCCGGAAATTGCGCCGATGAGAGCTTTCATCCTTGGCACACTTGGTGATATTGCTGTCACTCTGAGTAAGCTTTTCATTGAGACCGAGGATATGGCGTCCTAACTTGATATGAAGAGCAATTGCTATCGGCAGGCCGGAGAGAGATGACGGGCGACAGACACCCCACGGAGGAGCGCCTAATAGAAATCCTAGCGTGCGACGAAGTATCTGTAGAAGCCCTTGATGAACCGAGTGATCCCTTCAGCTACCACGGAAACGGTGGTGTCGGTGACGCCGTTCAGCACTGTGGTCGGGATATTGAGGCACTGTTGTCGGCCTTGGAAGATACCCAATTCGTGTTTTACATGAAAGGGAGCCGGCTAGGAGAGCGATATGAACAAGATGGTATCGAGGCGACGGGCCCGGAAACACCTAAGCGTTTCGTTAGAGTCCGCAGGGAGTGGCTAGAAAATGGGGAACGAGAGGCGGAACGAAAGGTTAACAAACAAGACGATGAAAGTGTCGACTGGTTCCGTCCGGCGCACTGTGGTGTCGCCACAGCACGCCGCGACAGCAGCAGCAGCGGATCTGTCACCCTGCTTCAACAACCCAACAGCTCCGCTTTGGGAGCCAAAAGGAAATTGCAACCGTAGGAAGCGACAACGAATAAAAAACAATACCCCTCGGGCACCTAGGGCTATCTATTTTTCCGTAACTAAACGAGGTGAGATGGCGGCGAAAGGTTTGAGAGGATGCGACGTCGATCCGAATTCCATATCCACTGGCCCCCGCGACTGCCTTCCAAGGTTTCGTTTTCGAGCTTTACTATATCTGGCCTACCTGCTCTCCACGCCTCATTTTCCTTCTAGTTCCAAGGTAGTTTGAACGCATGTAAGAGGCGTTACAGTTCTTCGGGACAGGGCAATCCAATGATACCTCATACATCCACCTTGGCTCCCTCGCCATCATCCTTCTTCCTCACATCTCTCCACCCAATCCCCCAACTAAATACAAACCCCACCCCCGCAACCCCCACAATCATCAACCACACATTCCTCAGACTCTCGCTGTACGCCAGCAACACGCCACCGAGCTCGTCCTCATGCCCGGGTTGCACGAGACCGCGAACGGCACTGGCGCTCCCACCGGCTGCCAGAGCGGCGGGCCCTGAGACCGAGGGCGCGTGCTTGGCGAGCTGCGAGAAGAGCGTTTGCGTGAAGATCGTGTTGGCAATGAGCATGGAGATGGCGGAGAGGAAGTTTTGGGCGAAGATCAGGAAGGCGAGGCAGGTGGGGATTAGGGCGCGTGGGAGCGCGTGTTGGGTTGCGATGAAGGCCTATGTAGTTGCCAGTTAGCATATTCGAGGCGGCAGGCCGCTAGGAGAAAGGGGGAACGTGAGAGCAGGACAGGGAGACTCACAACCTGCATGCCAGCTCCACGGCCCGCGCCCACAACGATCAAATACCCAATCCACGACGCCGTCTTCGTCGTCGGCGAAAACGTCGAGATAAGCCCGTTACCGATCGTAGTTACGGCGCCGCTGAAAACTGCCCACGGGAGGTAATATCCCAGCTTCGACACTGCGCACACATCAGCACCCACACACACACATTGATCTCACACTCCTTGACAGGAGAGTCAGGGTCAACAACTCACTAGCAGCCCCCGACACCACCGACAGCAGCAACTGCGCCAAAATACTCGGCAGCAAATCCACCCCGCTCATCGTCGGGCCCTCGCCCCTGACAGCTTGAAAGTACATCGGCAGCCATGTGCTCGCCACCACGAGACAAACCGTCAAGCACGCCACTTGCCCTGTGCTCATCAACACAATGCGGTTCCGCAATATACTCCCCGGGATCATCGCTTTGTCTCCCGCTCGCCACTCCCACGCGCTGAAGAGTAGGAAAATTATCCCCGCGCCGACGAACAGGCCGATGATCGTGGGCGACGACCACGCGTGGCTGCCGTCGCCGCCGAATTGCACGGCGAGCAGGAACATTATCGAGGCGGGGGCGAAGAGGACGAAGCCGGGGAGGTCGAGCAGGGGGATGATGGAGCGCAGGAGGGGCAGCGTGAAGGGCAGTTTGGGGGTTAGGTCTGGGATGCCGATTAGGAAGAGGACGAGGGCGGAGATGGCGCCGATGGGGAGGTTGAGGTAGAAACCTGGCAGAGGAGAAGGTTAGTTTGTTGCTTGCAAGGTATATAAGGGGAAGAGATGGGAGGGGACATACACCATCGCCATGTCGTGTACTCCGTCAACGCGCCTCCGACGAGCGGACCGGAGAGGATGCCTAATTGTCCGACTGCCATCTCTAATCAGCACACTGTACTCCTCGCCCATGGCAAGCTCAGACTATACTCACTTCCCAACAAAAGCCCCGTATACACTACACGCATCCAGTTAGCCTCCCTTTCTTTCTCTTCCCCATCACACCGCATCGCAACAACACTACTCACAAGGCCTCTTCTCCAACGGCGCCGCCCCACTCAATATCGTCAACGCGCCATTAACCAGCCCCGCCGCCCCCAGCCCCGCGATCGCCCGCCCCGCAATCAGCATCTGCGAGCTGCGCGCCACGCCGCATACCAGGCTGCCCAGCTCGAAGACGAACAGGTGCACCAGGAAGACGGGCTTGGCGCGGAAGTGCGTGTAGAACTTTCCGGTGAGGGGTTGGAAGGATGCACTGCGCGTGGGTTAGCGATGATGGATGGGAGGGAGGGGGAAGGGGAAGGAAAGGGGGAAACGTGCTTTGCGAGCTGGTAGGCTCCCGTGTACCAGCCTACGTCGGAGAGCGAGTGGAAGTGCGATGTTATTTGCGGGATGGCCTGGTTTTTTTGTTAGTGAGATGGTTTGTTAGTGGTCATGGGGAGGGGGGTTTTTGACGTACGGTGCTGAGGATGGATTGGTCGAGCATGAGGAGGAAGACGGTTAGGGTCAGGCTTGCGAGGACGAGTGCTAGTGCGGCGCCGGGGATGTATTCTGTTTTTTCTGGCGAGGGGACGTCGTCGGACGGCGGTGGTGGTAGTGGATCTCGAGGAAAGGTAGGGTTCAGTTTTTCCTCTGGTGCGGTGGTGATCGAGGGTGTGGCATTGGGGGACATCGTGAACGAATGGTGCAGGTGCGTGGTGATCTGTGTCGTCTGGTAATGAGGAACAAAACCAATCCGTCTACCAACAATAAAAAGTAGAGAATAGAAAATAGAAAGAAAGGACGAAGTATATAACAAGAAAGCAAACACTGCTGCCTTGCAGGAAGGATGTATCCGTCGCAGAGTCAACGCGAAGTAAACAAGCGAACGGATTTCGCGGTCACGAATCCCGATCCGTATTACCATCAGAAAGCGGGACGAGCATTTGAGAAACCCACTTACGTTTTTGGCCATGATGTCCAGTAGTGTACACGGATATTTTCTGAGGAAAGGGGGAGTATCGGCGTTGGCGCGAATTCCTATCCCGAACTCCCCGGGTCCGGTCCTACCGTCGTGTCGGCATCCCGCCCGACATGGACGAATGTCGCGCCCCTCTGCCCGGCCCCTAAACACTCGTCCGCCTCAACTCCACTGGCCAAAAACATCCGAGAACAGCACATCAGTGCCAAAATCCATCCACGCAGCCTCCACTCCTTCATATCCTCCTGCCACCGCCGCAGACTCTCTAGCCAGGGGCGCTGCAGCTGTTGCGCGGTCCAACGCCTCCTTCCACGCGACCGCCGTCGCTCTGATGGGCTCGCTCTCCCTCCCGAAGACGCTCTCTTCTCCGGACTCTTTGTCTGTTTCTGCGGCGGCCTGCACGCTTTTGTGCCAGGTTTGCTCGATGTAGGAGATCACGTCTGCGGTGGAGCGGACGAGGTGCCGGTCCCAGCCGGGGCAGTCGAGGAGGGAGAGTTTGTAGAGGGCTGTGAAGAGCGGCATGCGTTAGCAGGGCGAGTGGATCAAGGTAGTTAATGTATAACGTGTCGCAAGTCAACACTAGCTGAAGGCATTTAGGAGGTCCTTTATGCAGTCGCGAAGGAGGGAAGCTTATGCAAGGGGTATATACGACGATATACGTACCTTGAGAGCTGTGGGAGAAGGAGAGCGAGCTGGGCAAGGTGAAGTGAACAAGGGGAAGCGAGATGAAGTTATCCAACGTGGCCTTCGTGGCGTAGAGACAGGCGGTCAAATACTCGATCCGCTTGAAGTCCAGGCCTTGAGCGGGCGAGGGCGAAGGCGGCTGGAATACAGCGGGTTCGTGGATGAGGGCTTCCGTGCTGTAAAGATAGGCGAGAACGGTCTCTATAGGCCAAATGTGAGCATAGCATAGTGATTACCCCGAAGAGTGGGTTGTACTGACTATTATCTAGCTGTTCTGCTGTCAATGTGGCTTTGACGTCGTCGAATAGCGTGCGCAAAGCGTTAATATGGAGGATTGCATGCACAGCGTAATCGGGATCCTCATGCAGCCGTTGGATTATTCGTGCCCCTTCGACTGCAACCTTCGAGATGCACGCCATGGCGACAAGGATGCTATCCCCAGGCACGCCGTGCGTCAAGGAAAGCCGTTGGCATGACTCTGCGATTTGAGGCGACCACCTCATAGGTTCGTATCTGAGTGCCACGGACACCCTGTGAAAGTCAACGTCAGTAGACGATACCATGAATGGCAAGCCTTACATAGCGGATAAAGCGAAGCAGGCTACGAGAGCTCGCCGCTCTTCGTCAGTTCGCGTCTCGCTAACCTCCCGCAGATAAGGTAACGGCGGATCCCCAGGGCACAACTGGACTCCAGGCGACGGCCTATCCAGCTTTAGGTCTGCAACGAGAGACCTCGCAACGCTCGCAAACATGCCTAGCGTAGGCTTCGCGCGAGTGAAGTAAAAGAACCTTGCATTCGTAAGCAGTTGTCGAGACATTAATCCTGCCTAGAGGCGCCTCACCAGGACATGCAAACAAGCAAGGCGAGAAGAAGCTCCAGGTTCCGCTCACCATTAGCTACCGCCCGGAGGGCTATCTCCTCTCGCACTTCTAGACCGAGTTTCTTTTGGCAAGCGCGGGAACCCGTGGACGCGACGCGGATGGCCTTATAGAGAAGCGGACGCTCTCGTTGGAGCTGCTCGGCGGTGGTTCCTGGTGGGATATGCACACAAGGGAAGAATCCGAGGTAACGAGTGCGGAAGATAAGTAGGTCTTGCTCCGCCTGGGATTTGGCTTCGTCTGGGAGCGGCGAACCGTGAGAAGCGGATCCGGAGGTCACCGGCGTGGGCGGAGCGCGGGCTTCGCTCGTCGTGCTGAAGGTCTTCTGGCTCCTGCTTCCCAGGTCCGAAGTGGGCTGCTGCGATGTCTGGTACTGGGGCTGCGCAGCCTGCGTACCCGCTGCCTGTGGTGCATTCTGGGCCTGCAACAACGTGACCAGATTCTCTAACTTCTCCTCCAACTGGGATTTCCGACTTGACGCTGCCGACCTCTTTGCGACTCGCTTGCGTACAAAGGTGGCAGGTTGGCAGTCTTTGGACAGCCGGTGGCACCTTGCGGAAGAACTGTTAGCCATAGCTAAAATTAGATTACCGACTGCGGGTCTCTTCTATATTTGACGGAGCTGCTCTGGTGGATCGATGAAGAGGTGTATACGCATTCGCTAGCCAGGAGGCCTTCAACTCACTAACTTCAATCGAGCCGTTCCAGCGTCGACTGTCAAATAATGCTGTTGGCGACGACTTACCTTTCGCAACTCCCTCCGCGGGGTATGCACCGAGACTTCGCCTTGACGCAGTTTGCACAGGCGTGACCATAAGCAGCCGAAACCTTAGTCCCGGGTTCCACAGCGGGATCCATGGTCACGTTGCTGAGGCAGTTCGGGTCCGCGAGATGGACGAGCTCAAATCCGGCGACATGCGAAGTAGCCTCCGGAAATGGCAAGCAAAAGTGCTCCAATTGCTGCTGAAGCGCGCGGTAATATGATTCGTCGACGGAGCGATGGAATTGAGATGGGACACTGACGCTGTCGGTGTTGGGTTGGGGCGGCGGAGGCGGAATTCGTCTGTTTTTTGAACCCCGCCGCGATCGGTCACGTGATGGGATCGGACTCAGTCTCAACGCCGAAACCCTAGGGCGACAGGGGCCATCTCTTAAAGCTCTAAGGTCAGGTCGCCCGGGGAGAGCGAATCGAGATTCATCGCCCTGAAGGGCTTCGGAGCTATATGAGCTGCCACGCTACTGAGAAAGTCGATTCGACTTTTTTAGCCCTGTGGAGGATGTTAGCAGTCAGATCTCATAGTACCAACTCGTCCCATTTCATAATAACTTCATATTGCGATCTCCTATCATCCTAACGCATCCACTCCCTCTTTGATTTCGTTCTGCCGACGGCGACCGTCCCACTCTCCGGTACTTTTCCCGTGACATAATCCACGATAAGCTGATCGCTATAGTCCGTCTTCGATAATTCCTGCACCCGCGTTAATCCTTCCTGGCTACTACTACTCTTTAAAGAAGAATTGGGTCTGCCCATCTCGAAATCTAAGCCGCCGTCCTCGGGTAACTGCTGATGGCTGGTGACTCGGACTTCTCGTGTGACGAAGATCTGGGCGAGCGACGCGACAATGACGGGCCAGAAAATTGGCATGGAGGCGCACATGATGGCGAAGTCGACTTCAAGGCAGGATATTATCAACGTCGGAGGATTCCACCATGTGAAGTCCACGCTGGAGAAGGTGTCCTTGTTCTGTCTCAGTGCGGTCCAGAGGCGGAGGATGGACATGAGCACGACGCTGCACGTTCTGTCAGCCATCTCTCTGTCTCGATGCTGCCGCGGGGTTACGAGCGATACTTACATCAAACCTACCGTAAACAGGCCTATGAGCGCTAGGAGTTGCTTCCTCTGAAGGCCTGGCTTGAGATAGACAGCCATTGGGATGAAGAATATTGCGGTGTCGAAGAACATATTTGTAGCAGCGAAGGAAGTGAAGGCCGCCATAGCACCGCTCTTCGAGCCAAAACCGGTCCCGTAGCACTTCGGTGGAGGGGTCTGCAATCGATCCCAGAACTCGGACACGGGAAGCGTGGTATCCAACCCATAAAGAAAAACGCAGCACCCCAGAGGCTTACAAGGACAAGCATGACGATGCAGGTCTTGCGAAGCAGTCCCGCTCCAAAGAGCCGCAGATACTGGCAAAGTAGAGAGACTTTGATCAGCGCCGTGCAGGTGAAATAGGAAGCATTCTGAACGTATAGAAACTTCATCGTGCTAGTGATATCCTTAGGGTCGATGTAGAGGAGATGCCTCCCGAGTCCGTACTGGATAGCTGGACACTAGGTCAGTATGCGAGCAGTACAACCCGATGTTGAGTTGGCGCACCGCCAGGGAAGCTCGCCATGGCGGCGAGGTTGAAAACCGCAGCCACGAAGACAATGTAATCGTCCCATCTGGGTTCGCGCACCACTCTGAAGCGTGTATGAAGTCGAAAGACAACGGCTGCCCAGCTCAATACCTGATTACAAGTTAGCGTCCGCTGCGGAGTGATTGCACCCTGAAGGTTTTTAGGACTGTGTATAAGGATCTCTTGAAGATCTGCCCGCTGTGCAATGAATTTCGTCGAAGAGGTACTTACGTGAAATGGTATCGCCGCTCCGTACATAGTCGCTGGTTTATTCGACGCTGGAACAGGGCCATTCGGATCAGGTGGATTCTGCATCATCTCCGCGAGGATATCCCCAAAGGAAGCCATCTCGCCCGCGACCGCACCGCAGCTACCTCCCAAGCCCTGAGTATCGTATTCGTCCTGAAGTTGATTGACTGAGTCGCTTCACCCTCCTTCAGTTCGTCAAGGCGCCTTTGTCCGGGACCGTGGAAAGGGCGCATCCTCAGGCTGGGCACACGGCTTGCCCCTTCTTTTCAAAAACTCTGAAACCACAAGCTGACCTTCAACACTTATTACTCGTGGGCCATGCATGTGCAAGGTTCCGCATCTTCTCCCCAGGCACAAGAAACGCTAGTAGCACATCGGCGAACGATAGCCCGCTCTAACAGCGCGCTTTGCCGGATGGAGATAACTCGCCAACCCACACCAATGCGCTTTTGAAGATAATCCCGTGTGGGCGTACGGCTTTCAAGTGTTGATACATATTTTCGGGATGAGGATCCGGGCCGATTGCTTATCGAGACTTTCGCTAGTCTATTTTGTGCCGCCAGCCTCATGGAGAGGGGTGTTCCTCATAATGCCATATGGCAAAGCCCAAGAGCTTTGCGAAGGGCCAAATGGTCAATATTCTGGTTCGAAGGACGTCGAAACACGGTGAAGGAGGAATAGGTTTTGCCGAACGGCCATATGGTCCCATGTTGTTGAGCTTTCTGTGGTACAGCTTTGCTGGACCCTGATGAACCTGGACTGACCCCGCGGCTGCTGGGCTACAAGTAAAATGATATTTAGACAAGCTAGTGCAGGTTAGCATGCTGAACATAAAGCAGATGTGCGGAGAAAAGGGGTTTTCGATGCTGGGGCTGAGATCTAGGCTTGGGGCGCACAATTACATAAGCCATATCGGCCCGACCCAGTAAGCTTACCCCCGAGGGACGGACCGAGGAACCAACATCGACTTCGAAAGCTTATGAAATCATTGTGCGATCCTACCCCATGTGAGAGGCCGGTAGACGAGTGCTCATTCTTCCTCCAACCGCATACAACCATCTCGAATGAAGCTCACTCCAGCTTCCTCGGATCCATGACCCCGGCCCGCGATCAGATCGATTATTCAGAACATGAATGGAGAGCAGCTGCCTCAGTGAAGCTTGAGAGTGACGGCAAGTTCATGGCATCTTATGAGGCCGTTGCCAGAGGTCGACACTTATGACCGGGCTTCGGCGTAGGTTCGTCCTTGGCCTCGTGTGTAATGGTCAAATTCATGGACCTCGGGAGCTCTAGGAGGAAGAGAGAGGACCACTATCACACATGATCTCGGACCCTTGGTGCGTTTGCAGTCGGGCATCAAATACAGTGGTGAATTGATGATGAATGGGAAGCTCTCCATGCTAGGGACATGCCTCCGAGGATATATGATCGCAAAATACACGCGCCGGTGCCGTCCAAACAAAAGTTCAAAATCGACCTTGATGCTGGCCCTACTCCCTCAGTGTCCCATGAGCAGGCTTTCTGAATTCTTGACAAAGCCTCAACGGGTCCAACCGCTGGCCGTCAGACCCTCTCCGACAGTATCCAAGCATCTATCCGCTGAAGACCCAGACCCACGAAAAGATGGCGCATATCGCGGCGACAATCACAACCACCTCCGGACCAGCCTTAATCCCAACCGGCAATCCCGCCGTTGTAAACTGTGCGACAATACCCTGTGTAAGGTTCTTCTCGGCCTCGGTGAGCGCAACCTGGGTGAGGTTGCCGCATTGGTTGTTGAGGGCTGTGTTCGCGGTAAGAGCGGGCAGCTTCGCGATAGCGGCGGAGAACATTCGGGCGTTGTAGATGGTGCCAACGTTCGACTTTGCGAGGAAAACGGAGCGGTAGGAGCTATTTGCGCCAACGACGGACATGTTCGCCGTCATGCCGTAGTCGAGGCATGGGTCGGCGCCGGTGGTGGTGGTTGTTGTCTGGCGGACCTCGAGTTGGGCGGCCGGCTTCTCGGTGGCCGCGACGGCGAGGTGGCAGGCCGAGAGGAGGACGACAAGCTTCGCGAAGAACTGCATCTTGACTATCGAACCGTGTACTAGGATATGCGAATGGGTTGCACGAGTGTAAGGATTAAGTAGAGAGAGTGAACCAGCACCAAGACGAAGAGAATGAGCGAGGCAAGGAAGAGAGTGACGCCTAAGGAAATAGAGGTTGAGAAAGCGAAGAGCGGGCGCCTACAGAAATCAGGCCACTCGCCAGGAATTATAAGGCTTGTACCTGGCGAATGGCTGAGGTTGTGACGGTGCTGAGACGTGCAGTGCACGATGCTTGGGAGTCGGACGTGGAACGTCTCATGCGTCTTGAATGGGCGGCTAAGCGCTCGCGCTACTTTGGGCCGAACGCCAACCTCGTACTTTCCCTTCGCTTTTCCATCAACAGCATCTTCACCGAGTTGATCTTCACAGCACATTCAGGCCGACGTTATCGCGATTCTCATCCATAATACCCATCGTCGCGTCGTTGTCGTCAACGCACAGGTGGTGGTGATGGTTCACGACTCGAACACGGGAGGGGACGTTCCGCTCCTTCATGGTTTCAGCCTCAGCACAAGTGAACCCCGGGCGGGAAATCTTCACGTGACCTCACCGGATCGCAACCCGGAGGCGGTTATATCAATGCTTCATCTTAGGGGCGAGACGAGCTGCGCTGATGATGGCGCGATACAAAGGGACCTGCGACCTTTAACTGTACCGAATCGTGTCAGGCAAATTTGCGACCCGTGGACACCACACACCAATCTCGGATCTCTATCAGCGGACATCACGGCATCGAGTCCTTCTATCACCCCTTAGATACCTAACTCCGATTCTCTGGCAAAGGGCACATCCATCGTTGGGCTGTGTTGAAGTGCTCTCCGGTCACGTGCAAGTGCATCACTTTGACAACTCGGCGAGCGGCACCGAATCCTCTCTCTCGGGAGCTACGATGACCTCGTAGGAGTGGAATGAAAACAAGAACTTCCGCGAATCATCATCCTACGACTCGTCCCTACCACTCGCGGGGGGTATAGTACTTGATCTTCTGAGCCTTTACAGGGTCACCGTCATGAAGATTAACCTTGCAGCGATCCCAGATCGCACCGATAGGCTCCCGGTCAGTCATGGCCTCCGTTTGTACCACCTCGATAATCTGCCGGCGAAGCGCGCGCGGCAATTCAAGGCAATCGTCGAAGAATGATGGGCCGGCCAGAGCAGCGAGCTAATGGATCATGAAGAGCGTGATCTTGCTATCGAGGTATTCCTCTCCGAATGCCTCATGGATTACTTCAAACGGCAGCACCTCCGGAGTAATGTGTATCTCATTCTTGAGCTTGATATACTCTTGCACGCAGGCTTCAAGCAGCTGGTTCTGGACCTTGTAGAGTTTCATCTGGCCCGCAAGAATCCACAACCGCACGATTCGCGTGTTCGTGTAGTGGTCCACGTAGAACACCATATCGAACATGTCATCACCTTCCAGATGGGCGATCATGGCCTTCATGGCACTAGCTGGTACGCCAGAGATTATGGCACTGTCGGGTAGCATCCCAAGAAATTCGGAGTTGGCGCGGGCCTTGCGAGATAGAGGGCAGTTGAGTGGGGAGCGTTCTTGAGAGTGATGGTAACCGGGGGATCGGTGGAAGGACGGCGGTCTTCGAACATGCCAGACCGACGCGAGGCGGCAGACCAAAAGGAAGTTGAAGATCGGAAAGAGGCAGACATTGTGCTTGGATGGACGGTGTGCGCTTTGTCGGTCTGCCTGAGGTATGCTTTGGGGATGTAAGGAGGTTGTTGTTGTGGGTGTTGCTTGGGTGGTGTTTGGGTGTTGTGATGAGAATCCTCGACAGGGCTGGACCAGGAAGAATAATCTACCCCTCAGGTCTCGACGACGTTAGCTAACAGTGACAGATGATGCTGCACGTACAACGCCGTAGGGGTGATATCCAGTCATTATAGCGCTGTTGTACCTGGAGAATTTGACGCGCATTGTTCAAAAACGTCGGCTTTCGTTGGTAGCGGCACCTCTGGACGTCAAAGCCTCCATCCTACTTCCCTTGAGCGGGGGAGCGCCAACTTCGGCAACTCTCTCGAGTACGCTCACACAACGGATGGTATTGAAACATGTCGCGTCCGGAGATGTTCGCACCTACCACTCCACGTGGCGCTGCAAGCGAGTATGGCGTGGGGACGAAGATGGTATTCGAGGTGCCTGTTCAAGGCATCTTCGGCCAACCTCAACTCCTGAATGACTTGTCCCATCCTTTCCGCGATGGCCGAGTCTCGTCAGATCAGCGTCCCCTTAGCGAACTCACTCTGTACCCCATTGCATGATTCTAGGCCATCTAGGCGGAATGCGCTACGCAAGCCGCGATCCCGCGTGAACTCCCGGCAAACCTCTCCGGGACCGAACAATGCTGACCGGTTGGCTTCGGTGCAGCAGGATCAGCAGCAGCCCACGCAGCACGATCTGCCTGGGCTCGAATGTCCCACTGAGAAGACGCACGATGGGAATGAGTCCATGTATATGGATAATGCTTCTCTCTTCCCACCTACTATTGATACAGAGAACATCGAACTTCTCGCATGTCATCTGTTGACGACGACAAGTATTCGTCCACAATTGGCGGATTACGAAACGCCGTTCCGGCTGCCGAAGCCCGTCTGAAGAAGACCAAGAAGGCTTCTTATCAGTCTAAGTGCGAGCGCTTCAAGCGTCACTGGAAAGCACTCAAGGATTGCCTGTCCTTCCGACGCCGCCGTAGGTATGACGGTGCGAAGTTCGGAAGCACCGGTTAGGTAACCTCCGGCTACGACTCCCCTACCGCTGAGCTCTCCGTGTAGGGGCGAATAATGCCGCCTGCGAGGCGCAAATTCACCATACACGAGGCTGAAACACTCTTTCAAGTTTCGCAAAATAAGCTTCAATCCGAGCCTGGGGTAAAGTCACATTACCTGAGCAGTAGGTGAATGTTGAGGGCGAAGAGTCTACAAGTACTTCACAACCATCGCCTTCAATTCTGCAAACGAGCTACGAAAGTTATGTCTCTCTTTCTCATTCTCTTCAAAGCTTTGCGCAGCATCACGAAGTTGTCGATGGTAAGCGTATTTCAAGTTTGAATTCACGACCGAATGGTCCTTCTGATCTCCTACTGTTGAAGGTTAGAATGCGCTTGAAGTGACATTTCTCATATTCACGTCAACCGCGCACGAGGTATAAGAGCAAGAGCCCCTTCTCCATGCACAAATGTAACCTTCATCCTCTCCTTAAAGATACTTCATTATTTTCATTTACTTCAGAAACCTCACTTTCAAACTCCGCATGAAAGAGCCTTATTCATAACCCGCTCAAGAATCGGCCAAGCATGGAAGACGCACACGAAGCCGACACTGCACACGCAAACGAGCAGGGTATGCTCGAGCACAGTATGTTCCATCGAGAAACTCTTTTTACAAACTAACTTCTCTCCCAGTACCCCAATCACCGCCCCAAGATGTGCGAATTATAGCAGTTCCACCCATTGAAAATTGCGACACCATTTTCCCTCGTCCGAATCCACAGCGCTCGCCGAATCTACAGTTCATGTCCCTTAACGAGGGAATACATGATATTGAACATCATGGATATGCTCCAGTTAGAACTGATGTGGGCGTGTCCACTTCCAGCCCCTCTCCACACACTGCACAATATCATCAATATCTGCCACAGCAGTCCCAACTCGGTGGAATGATACATGGAATGCCGCTGTCGCCGGATAGCACGCTAAGACCGATATTGTCGAAGCTGGAGTCTCCGAGGATACAGACTCCGCGCTCGCCATCTCAATACATGGCGATAGGTCATTCAAAGATGCGAAATGAAGATCAAGGATGGCTAGACCGTACTCATGAAAATCGGCCATTTATTGACTCTCGCGACCAGTTCGTGCTAGTGAACCGGACGACTCCGAAGCATCAACAAGAGGAGGCTCGAGAACCCCAGATCAATGTGTGGACTCCTGAAAGCCCGCGATGCTCGGATTCCACGCTGTTGACCGGAAATCAATGGCTAAAAGCCCGCGAATATAGACGGCAAGTCCACGAGCTGCCTCAAATACACCCTCATGCAGACTCTACAATCCAAGACGTGGAGCAAAACGCCGAATTCCGGATCGGCCAGCTAGTTCTAGCTATGGCAAACATAAAAGACGTAAAAGACAGAGAAGGCTCACACTCACTGAAAATGTTTCTGCCCGAAGCCTATGACCCTCTCCTCCTAGAAGCCACATCCCGCGAAGTCTTCTCCGCCCTCCTCGACCGCTGCAAGCACGGCTTTCGCGGTCCCGCGCATTTCAACAAAGCACTGAGCCCGAGGAAGGGCCTAGAAGCAGATAAGACCGCGACGTGTGAAGAGCGACTGCAGAATATCATTCACGCGCTGATGCGGAGCAAGCTAGTTTGCAAGGATGTGTTGTACGAGGATTGGAAGATCATGCTCCTGGTGAATCATCCGCTGGCGTATGATAAGGAGAAGGACTGGCAGAAGGGGTCGAATGATCAAAGGAGGATGAGACTACTGCAAGAAAGGGCGAAGTTTAAGCAGACTGAGGATGAACTGCGCGCGTATAGGCAGGCTAATCCGAGGAGGTTTATGCCGGGGCCGGGAGGGGATGGAAATAGGATGAGGTATCTTCAGCCTGAGAGGTGGCCACAAGAAATGCTTTTGGAGAGGGAGGAGGAGGAGGTAGTGGCGGACGCCAATGCTGCTTTTGCCCAAGGCGGTAATAAGCGGCAACGATTTGAGGTTGATGATGCCGCTGATGTGAAGCGTCAGAGGTTGGCATTGTAGTTGGGGGATGTGAATGGATTTGCATTGAATAGAGCAGCCATTCGTACCTCGTGGAGTAGGCTTACTTTGAAGCTCCAGCTGTTAAGAAGGCTCGACAATATGATAGAATGATGATAAATCGGCATGATGAAGGAAGGCGGCTTGTGTCGCGCTAGCGAACTTACGGACAAGTTAGTCAGCGCACGTGGCTGAGTGGGGTCGTGGCGCTGCACTAGCCATGGCGATTGCAACGCTTCTTTCTACGACGTACCTTTCTCAACCGCTTCAAGCCTTCGCCTCCGGTTCGAATTCAACGTGCTTCTTTACTCTTGGTTTCGCAAACAAGATCCGCTGTCGGCTAGCCCGTTGCCGCCGACGTAGTAGCGCCGAAACCATGGCACCTGCATCTGATTAATACCCCCCTTATCATCGCCCGGACGCAGTAACTGAGCCTCTGAGGTCTGTCATGACTACTTCTATTCCTTGCGATTTGCGGCAGAGAGCTGGGCGTTGGGCTGAAGGAGGAAGGTGGCAAGCCTATCCTCTAAGAAAGACCTTCGGGAATGCACCTTGCAAACGCGTGTTCCGAGTGTAGCCGTACACCTGACCGATTCTCTATCCAGCTCAACGTTTCTGCAGTTATCAAGCGCCGTCTTGGACTGCTACCCAAAGACCCGTGTTATTGGATAGCCCGGCCATGAACCGACTTGGCCGCCGGGGCATACCTTGGCACTGACAAGACTGGAGGAGCGGAGCAGCACCCAACTCTCGGCACCAACTCCCTCTCCGCACACAATCTGAGGCCAAGGTGTCACGGCATTAAGACCCTGCCAGCTACTACCAGACGTTATCTCTAGGCGTCGATATACAGCTTCCTCTAAGCGACGCCGAGAATTATTTCCAAGACTGCGGTAACACACCCCTTTACCAGAAGAGGCAGCTCATATTGCACTCACTTGCCGCCTGGGAATTTAAGTTGGACCGGATACCGTTACCATGGAGAAGAATAGCTGCAGCGTTTCTCCATCCTCATTCACGCGCCGCCCATCATGTCTTCCGGCGCGAACATGGACTTCGTCGAGGCCGCTCAAGGCGGGGCCGCTAAAGAACTAAATGAAGAAAAGATCCTGTCGAAGACAGATTCCGATATTGACCACAAGTCTGATGATCTGATTGGCCCTAATGGCGAGCAATACCCCACAGCGGAGGAGATGGCCACGCTACGCCGCGTTTATGGCAAAATCAACTGGATGATCTACATCATCGGTATTGTGGAGATGTGTGAACGCTTCGCCTATTACGGCACCACTGCTGTTTGTAAGTGTCTTCACTCTTCTCTCTCTCATCGTCTGAGCTGAAGCAGCGCAGTTGTGAACTTCATCCAGCAAGATCTACCTACGGAAGGCCCGTTCCCCGAGGCGGGAGCGGCAGGCACGGATGGTCAAGCCGGAGCCTTGGGCATGGGTCAACGCGCTTCCACGGGCCTGGTTCAATTCAACCAGTTTTGGTCCTATGTAATGCCTATGGTTGGTGAGTACACATGTCCATATCTCTCCGCGAAGCGACTCTAGCTCTGGTTCGTATCAAGCGTGCTGACTGGCTGTACCAGGTGGATGGCTCGCCGACGAATACTGGGGTCGCTTCAAGACGATCAATGTCGCAATCGTGATCGCAACTGTCGGCCATATCCTCATCATCATTGCCGCCATTCCAGCAGTCATCCAAAACCCGCATGGCGCTCTCGCTTCGTTTATCCTTGGCCTGATTCTGTTCGGCACTGGTGTTGGCTTCTTCAAATGCAACATTTCGCCTTTGATCGCCGAACAGTATGAAGCCGAACACCCAAGGCCACTCATCCGGACCGAACCAAGCGGTGAGCGCGTTATTGTCGATCCGGGCCTAACCATCTCACGCGTCTATCTCCGCTACTACCAGTTGATCAATGTCGGGGCACTGATCGGCCAGATTAGTATGGTGTATGCGGAGAAGTATGTTGGGTTCTGGCTCTCATTCACTCTGCCGACAATTTTATTCGTCCTCTGCCCTATCCTCATGCTCGTCTGCCGTAAACACTATGTGCGAAGGCCGCCAAGCGGAGACGTCTTGGTCAAGGCTTCAAGACTCTATGGCCTGGCAATGAAGGGGCGATGGTCTCTCAACCCAGTGAAAACGTGGAACAATCTCAAGGCCGCGGATAAGTGGGACGTGGTCAAGCCCAGCAATATGTCCACCAAACCGTCCTGGATGACCTTCGACGATGCATGGGTTGACGAAGTCCGTCGTGGCTTCAAGGCTTGCTACGTCTTCCTCTGGTATCCAATCTTCTGGCTTCCATATGGACAAATGACGAGCAACCTGGTCAGTCAAGCAGCGACCATGAAGCTAAATGGCGTTCCGAATGACGTGGTCCACAACCTCAACCCCTTCACCCTGATCATCTTTATTCCGGTCTTCGACAAGTTCATCTATCCTGCAATTGCTCGCATGGGCTTCCACTTTACTCCGCTGAAGAAGGTCAACGCCGGTTTCGTCTGCGCGTGTCTTTCTATGATCGTCGCGGCCGCCATCCAGCACTTCATCTACGAAAAGTCGCCCTGCGGGACGTCAGCCAGCTCCTGCGAAACGCCGCCCGAGCTCTCGGTTTGGGTGCAGACACCCGCCTATGTTCTCATCGCTTTCTCCGAGATCTTCGCCTCCATCACCGGCCTTGAGTACGCGTACACGAAGGCGCCGAAGAATATGAGATCTCTCGTTACGGGAGTGTTTTGGTTTACCCACGCGTTCTCGTCGGCTGTTGCACAAGCCTTCGTACCTCTAGCCGACGATCCGTTGCTGGTGTGGCTGTATACGACGATTGCTATCATCACTTTTGTTGGAGGTATGGGCTTCTGGTGGAATTTCAGGTCGCTGGATGAGCAAGACGATAAGCTGAACGCGCTTCCGGAGGGAGAATATACGTTCGGAAAGGACGCAGCGAAGAGGGGGCCGGTTGAGAGCAGTGAGGTTTGACGAAGCGCTTGGTGCTGCACTATTCGGGAAAGTTATGGGAAGTGATCATTTAACTCTCGTTTGTGTTCAGTTGGCGGAGACTGTCACTACCTAGGCAAACCTCTCGAAGACGTTAGTCCTGTCTTTCGCGATGGTGCCACGCATTTTGTGAATTGTTTGATCCTCTATTCGCGTACGCTTCCGACCCATGCTTGGCTGTAGGTGCGTGCTCGTCGTGGTTCTTTTCTTTTAATATGTCTATCTGCCTAATCGGCCTTTCAACTTACTTCATCTACTCGTAACCTCTCTCACAATCGCGAACTTCACTACACCACGTCAGACTCGACTCCCTCGCATATGCCTCGAGTAACTGCGAAGCCGCGCTTGAGCTCTCGACCTAAGAAGTCTCAAATACAATCACAGACCGCTTACACGGTGAGCAAGTACACTAAGCGCTGTACGGTCTGGAGCTTTCAAGTCATACCCCCACAAGCTCCCGACGACGCCGCGACATGGCGGGATCCCGGCGCCCCACTTAATTCCAAGAACTCATCTTCCCGCCTCCTTCAACTTCCTGGCGAACTGCGTAATCGCATATATGAGTACGTCCTCACTGATCCGTCACCCCTCGGTCTCCAGTACTCTGAACAATTCGTCGGTGGGACATGCATATCGAAGCCTTGGTTGAAGCCTCGGTTCGAGGGTATGCGAGACAAAGAAATCACTAAGATCAAATACGTCTGCCGGAAGCTGTATGCGGAAACAGCCGGACTGGAGATCAAATTCAATTCGCTGAGGTTCTCCGATAGCGAATGTCCTGCTCGAATGTTCAAGGACTTTCTCGCAATTTGCTCCCCATCCAAAGCTGCGTGGATAAGGACAGTCGTTCTGAGGCTTGGGGATTATTCGCACTGCATCTCTGTTTTGCAGGAAAACATCGACACGCTACTTCCAATTGCGGACTTTTGCCGACGCAATCCTCAGGCCACGGTCAAGTACACGTACGGGGCCTGGGAATATAGCCCCTGCTGCGAACCCCCTAATTCTGGAAGACCATTCATATTCGCGATGGAATTTATTGAGGCGGGTGTCCATCTCACGAAGGCCTTTCGCGGCCAAGATCTGGACTTTCTTCTGCCGCCTTCAGACAGAGAGACATGGGAGGCGGCGCGGGATTGGAGAGCAGCAACAGATGAGAAGAAACTAGAGGGCTTGCAGGCTCCAAACTTCAAATTCTGGCCGGGAGATCTATATCTCGATCCAGGATTTGCGAATGGGGTCCGTCGCGACGCAATAATCTTTGACCTTGAGGAGGATATCATGAGGCTTTGGGTGGAATATGCGAAGAAGTGGGGTGAGGAGGGCATCTAGAGGCTTGAGGAGTGGAATCCTAGACCAGAGGAACTGAGACGAGAGAAACGGGGTAATAACAGAATGGTCCTAACGCCTGCTCTCATGACCACATCTCGGGTTGCATCCGACTACGTGTCATAGCTGAGCTGTACGACGACGATGTGAATCCCATAGATCCCGGTGGATTTGACTAATGCTCATGTTATCATTAACGGTGGTTTCGGGGTGAGACAGAGCTAGTGCGCTCCAGGGTCGAGGTTTCTCAGTGCGTCTCACCTCGCGCGATCATGGTCCTATATACGATCTTGGCATTGATCCAGTTTTCGGTTCTTTTGTACTCTCTTCTTCGCAACTTGTAGACACTTTTAAACGCGCAAACCCAAGGCGCTTCTTGTACCCCTTTCTCATCTGAAGCTCCAGGACGCTCCTCCGAAGCCGAGAACCCATCTGCGAGGCCCAGACATGATGGCTAGTTTAGTCACCGCTCCTTCCTAGAAGCTATGATATTAAGAGAAGGAGAAGATTCGACAATCTCTACCATTGTGTCTCTTCTAGCTGTGAACAGTGCATTGTCGACAGATTATGCACTCATTCAGCAGACTTATACCAGAATGCGGGTGTGCTAGGAAGTGTGTGGACATTGCAGTTCCATTCATGTCTCATTTAGTCGCTGTTCCCCTCGCTTTCACCACGTTGTGAAGTAACTTCCCGCCATCCCATTGCTTGATTGATTGATTGATTTCTCTCGTTTTAAGTCACCAACCTATAGAGGTTATGCTGACTACGCCTACGCACAAAAGGACTCAAAAGACGCTAAAATTAAGAGAAGGGAACGGGGTGTCACAGAACCACGGGCAGGTAGCATAAATCGACAGAAAAGAACAGTTCGGGCGCGGATAAGGGCGTAGCCTACCGCAAACTATAGCACGAAGCTGCTAACGAAAAAGGGGCCCCAGAAAGCTCCTCAACAACGACAATAGATATCGAAAAGGGCGCAAACAACACTAGCAAAAGGGCGGTAAGGGCGGACAGCTATAAACGCTGCGCGCGAGGCCCACAGGTATAAAACGGAGTCTCTTTCCTGCTGCGACACCAATTAGCATACGTAACCGTAGGAGGTATTGCCCTCACCGCTCCAAGTCCACCACATCTTGCACAATATTCGATCGAGCAGCATCTTATTGCTTTGTGGGTCCATATCGCGTGGTGTATTCTTGTGTAACGGGCCCTAGGACCTCTCATATATTTTTCGCCTTCGCTGCGCGACCGTTCTACTTCATTGCTCGAGAACCCCTCTACCAACTATACGTTTCTACGCCCCATGGCGAATCCACAACCCCCACAACCGCAAGTCACAACGGACGCGCCGACACATAATTCTCAAACGATGTCCTTCCGGTACAGCAACAATGAGCCGAGCTGGGTCGTTAATAATGCGCGTGGATCAACTGCGCAAGCCGTCGCCAAGAACCAGAAGTCACGTTTGTTACAGCTGCCAGGCGAACTACTGAACCGCATCTACGAATATGCTCTCACCGATACCTCACCCTGCGGGCTGCAATATGTGACGCACTTGTCCATCTATGGGGAACGGAAGCGGACATTTACAAGCGCAAATGGCATCGAGCTCAACAGGTTGAAATACGTGTGCGGAAAGCTATACGCTGAGACTGCTGGACTGGAACTCAAGTTCAACACGGTCACATTCCGATTCCGGGAGCCTGCAAACAGCTTCAGCGTTTTCCTAGAAGCGAGTTCACCTTCCGTGGCTGCGATGCTGACAACTGTCATCCTTTCTTCATCGGACCCCAATGACATCCTTCCCGAACCTTTCAGGGCACTCTTGCCGGTCATGTGGTTCTGCAAACAGAACCCGCGTGTTACTGTCAAGTACATATGGGAGATATGGCGGCTCGGCGGATACTACGACTCCAATCAGGCAGCTGTATACATCACACCACTTGCCATCGAAAGGTTCATGGATATAGGCGCTTTCCTGAGCGACTGCCTTCGGGGAAAGAGTCTCAATATTCCCAACCAATACTTGTATTACTTACTGGTCGATCAGCTCGGCGCATGGAGTGACCCGATGCACATCCGCCGGCTGGATTTTCAAAAATCCAGTGTTCCAAACTTCAGGTTCTTTCCAAATGTGTCTAGTATCGGTACTGAATTTAAGCGGGCTGCTACGCACTATACTACTATACGGAATTACAAAATCGGCACGGACAAGGCTTGGGTGGAGTACGCAAAGTCTTGGGTTAAGGATGGCATCTAGGCCAGGAGAAACAGCGCAGTAGTACGGCGCGGAGATGATAGACTACAGAATGGTATCCTTTTGCAGGGCGGCTTCTTTACTTCGATGACATGAGTCTTCATAATATCACGGCTGACACTACTTTCGAGCCTGGAACAGTGGAGGCTGGACTTAACTTTGTTCGACTATCTCACTTTTCTCGATGGATCATTTCATAGCTCCGGACGGAAACGGCGGGGATTGGCGATATTTATTGGCTACGGCTTCCATGGTTGGCTCTTTCGCTCAACCCCGGATCTATCGTCACCGCTTGATCTCTCCGCCGGTCAACAACCATAAGCCCATTCTTCAGCCGTTTGAGCTCGCAGAAGGCCATGGCATGGTTAAACACATGCGGAATGCGAAATCCTCCTTTGCTCAGTCAGATTTAATACGACTTCAATATTTCCAGCATGTTTTGTACAATTCCCAAACCCGCGAAGGCTATGAACTAGACTCCGCCGCCTTTCAGTAGACTGGAATAAGAGGAATCTGAACAAGGCATCAGCCAAAGTGAAGAGCATTATTAAACCCCTCACCGTGAGTGCTCGCACAACGACGCGCGACGCCCTTCCACAAAGCCTCTATTTCATGATAGCATTTCCACACATCTTTTAACATCTACCGCATGTATCCTTTGTTTAAAATGTCTTCTCCAGTCCAGAATTTCTCGCGGCTATCGCCCATTGACGGCAACTTTCTTCCAACATCATGTAACGGTTGTTGACATTCTTTTAGTTCCCACGGGCCGCACAACCACATGGCGTTCTCAGGGCTTGTTTTTTTTTGGCGCCCCACAAACATGGATTTTCTTTTAGTAACAGAGGTGTGAAGAGAACGTGTGCCGCGAAGAGGAAAACGAGCCCGGCGATTTATAATCGCATGATTCAGCGTGATGAGCTGATGATCGGGTAACGTTGAATGCGACACTCGATTTTGAAGACTCGGAGCCGGACTGGCTGGCCTTTTCTCCATTTTTTTTAATGATTTGTCGGTTCGGTCCTTGGATATTGCGATGTGTATCCGGAAGTTTCAGGGTCCCGCCACCATTCCCTTGCGCAGTATTCTTTCTATCTACTTGGTTTCACCCGCACGAAAGCTCAGCACATCAGAAGGTGCTTCTTCCCTTTTTGGACCTCTTGTGCCCCACTTGATGGACACCGAGACCCAAGACTCTCGTTCTCATGGGCCTCTTTCGAACGGTAAGTTTCTCTTCCGCAAGCGGACGCATACCACTGTTCCGTAGCAGATTTTAGAGCGAGAAGAACATATCTCGCATTCGACTCGATTTTAGAGGACTCGAGCACTGAATGCATTGCGGAGAGACCGGCAGTCTGGTTTGGAGGAGTTTATATACGCCAGATCCAGAACTCGTAGTCCGGTTGAAGATGTTGGAAGAGAAGGGACGATTTGAAGAAGAGACGGAGAGACATTCTTCTGCCCGAACGTGACTGGGAGACTTCCGAAAGCCATTGATAGCTTCGCCATAGGTTTTGGGAGAGCGGGTACCATTGGCCAAGCAGATGCAACATGCTGATGATGTTAGGTCATGTTTCGCGTAAGTTGGTTCCTCCACAGCACAGCAGGCAATATCCCCTCCTTCAGCTCCCAAAGCTCCAACCCATTCCTCTTCTAGCCTTTACCTTGGTTCTCCGCCAGGCCGAACACATGGGGACTAGGACCTCCCAATTTCGTATTACATGAGGTGCCACAAGGCCGTCTTTTAGGTCCGCAGCACGAGCAGCACATGACATTCTCCGTGCCCGCATTTTGGACAGCCGGAGATATGGACATGGGTCTGGATAGATTTTAGTGGAAGATGGCCAAGCTGCGTGAAGAAGGGAGAGAAAAGGATAGGTGGTGTCTAGTTGGCTTATATATCCGCGGCGCGTGGGAGAACGGGGTCCAGGTCGTGAGCGAGCAGCATTATGTAGGCGAAATACCAGTGGAAGGTTCTGTGCGATCCCCGGGGCTCATAGCTTCAGCGATGGCCTTCGAAAATTCCCGCACGCATAGGGCGATGACAGGTTTCTTTCGGCACTCCTGTCCTCTAACACATGATAGCCGTCGCGGTCGAGGTTCCGACACTCATGTGGTGTAGAGGCTTAGGGTTTTAGTCCCTCCCTCTAGCTAAGGAAGCACATGTGGGACGCGTCTAGCGGAATTTGTGAGGGAGAAACATTTCTCCCATCCTTACGAGGTTTAGTCCAGTTATCCTGGGAAGCTGTGCGGAGGGAAGAAAGAAAATCCACACTCATGCAGCCATAAGAGCTTCATCAATGTCCCCGCCTTCCACCACATTGAGGCTTCGCGATTGAGATTCAAGCACTCATATTTCTTCGGAATCCCAGTTTTAGTCCTTCCGGCCAAGATTGCACATGTCGAATGCGTTTATCTCATTTTGGGAGAGGGAGAAACATATATTCTCATCCTCATTCATTTTAATCCAGTGATCCTGGGAAGCTGTGCAGAGAGAGGAGACTCAAGGTAAGCAAAGACTTATGTACCCGTCGTTATGACGGCCTAGGTCTAGATAGGTGAAGGCTCGCATAGAGTGTGAGAAACTCAAATTGAATCGAGCGAGCCACATGCAGAGATGGCTCAGCTCTCTAAGAGTAGAAAAGCCGGCGGGACTTTCTTGCTAAGGCTGTAAGCCGGGGATTCCCTAGATCGGACTTTTTTTATTTGGGCGACGGCTTTCCGCATGAGGTGCTGGTCTCGGAGTTTTGGTCTGCAGCAGGGTGCCGTACATCGTGCGCTTGTCGTTGAATCTCGGGCTTCGTAGCGTGATAGGAGGCGTCTGTTTCGAGTCCGGCCAAGGCCATGATGCGGAGATGAGCCGCCTTTAGGCAAGCAGAGCATGCATTCGAATGCTTGGGGATTTTGCTGACCCTCGAACTCCCAGCGTGTGCGAGGGAGAAGAAGTAAAACGTCCACAAAGTGCAGTAGCAGCTTTATATACTCCCCAACCACATGTCCCAGATCCCAGCAAGCCAAGCCAACTCAACTCTTACTCCACGGGCGCCCACATAGCCTCCGATCATCATCCTCTAAAATCCACACACGCATGGGAAGTTTCCACAATCAATTTTTACTCCCCACGAGCACACACACTGGCGCATAATACGTGGTTGTCTTCTTTATTTTTCGAACCCCGTCCTATCGCTGCAGTGCGTGTTTTTTTTAAAGCCCGCAGAGAACAGAACACATCAGGGGCGCGTGCCTTGCGCTTTAGAGGGCGAGGCGCATGTAGCGGATCATAGCCAAGTTTTCGAGAAAACGAGCCTGAGCGTAGTGTAGAAGAAGACGAGGCGCGAAAGTAGGAAGAGATTTATACACGCCTTCTCAGCAGGCGATATGACGTTCAGGAGAGCGCGGGACGAACGTCGGAATGAGTGGCGGCGGCGAAGATCTTCCCACCTCCCATTCCCCATGACTGATCAACATCCCCTTTCCAGCCCCCTTCCAGTCTCCACACGCAAACCCCGAGTCATCGCGTGTTCTTGGGCGAATTTTAGACACCATACCACGCCATGCGCCTTCGCAGTTGAGGATTCCGGTTCCATGCACCGGACCATGGAAATCCTCTTTGAGGAGTTTTAGAGGGACGCGGAGCATTACTATTGCGGTTGATATTTTAGTACCGAGGCAGGCGGGAGAATGCAGTAAAGAGGAAAGAAGCAGAAGAGTCGAAGATGAAGGGTTTATATACCCACGCCGCCCCCTCTAAGCGGAGGAAGGAAGAAAGTAAACTAGGTTCCAGAAGAAACGCGTAGCGTAAGAGTCGAACGAATACAGAAGGGACATCTCCCTCCCCATATCAACTTTGGTGCGCCTTTGAAATTCCGAAGCTCTAGACGACATGCTGGCTGGCTTGGAATATGTCTTTGGACCGGAGGAAGAAGCGCCGGCACATGACTGCAGTTCGCATTCGCCTTATCGAACCTCACTCCGCGCCATGGCTCCTGGGATCCTTCGTTTTTAGAGAAAGAGACATCGATTGCTTTGTCTATCTTTTTTGTGCACCTGCACCCCGCAAGACGGGCGCATGAGGAGAGAAGGAGAAGGGTAATCAATGAGCAAGGGCGAAAGAGAACGGGATGGGTTTATATACCCCCGCCATTGCCCCAGCCACTGCGCCTGACCCGGTTCTCTAAACTATTCTAAGCAAGATTCGCCGTCCTGTACGCTTCTGCCGCCAACCAGACCGCTCCCCATTCCCCTTCCCTTCCCAACACAACAGCAGTCCGCCACGCTCCACGAGCGCGTTTTCAGTTCTGTTCTCCCCCCAGGACCTCCAGCGGCGAGGCGACCGCGCAGGACCATGCCGTCCGTACATCATTCATTTCATCCATCTCATCCATCATCTCTCCCCCTCACACCGGCGCATGCGACATGGAATTCCAACCTCGCGATTTTAACGCATTCAAGGCAGACTGCAGAGGCGTGTAAAGAAGCGTCTTTCTCAGAAAAAGCGGGTTTATATACCCACCTAACCGGCCCAAGACACGGAACGGAACGGCGCAGGGGAACGGACTTCGTATATCGTATCGTATCGACTCTCTACATATTGCACACACACACACACTCTCTCTTTTAATCCCAGGACTCCCATCCACCCTCCCCGCCCCCGTCCCACGCGCCGCACCATAGTCTTGCGGATGCTACGGTTTTAGACGCCGGCAGACATTAATTGTTTTTTGAGCAATTTTAGTAAAGTACCCACCAGAGGGACGCATGCAAAGAAAAGAAAAGTCACAGGCGTTAGAGGTTTATATACCCAAGAAGCGACTTTCCTTCGCATATCATACCATATCAGCCCCTGCACTCTCTGCTATACTCCCTCTCCCCCTCCCTTTCCGCATTCCCAACACCGAAACATAGCGTCCAACATCCCAGAGTTCAGCAACAGCAACAGCGAGACCCGTCATCTAACCCGAACCCTACTCTCTCTCCTTCCCACACGCCACACCATAATTTGTTAGTATACACTATTTAGAGGCCAGGAGACATGGGCGGGTCGTCGTGGAGTTTTAGTGTGTGAAGTCGCAACTGGCGAGAGGTGTGAGGGGAAAGAGAGAAGAGGGAAGGGGGGGTTTATATACCCACCTAGGAAACAGAATGGCGGAAGGGGCGGACTTTGCTTCGCATCAGCTCCTCTGTACTCTATGCTGTTCTTCCTCCCTCTCCCTCTCTCACTTAAAACCACGCCCCGCTTTTCCAACAGCAGTCCATCGCACCCACCCACCCACCCATCCTCCCTCCTTCTCACACTACACTACACTCCCGCACCACCCATCACCCATCACCCATCATCCTCCCCACGCCCCTCCACAAGCGCAATTTTAGTTCCCTCCCTCCCCCCCTCCCACGCGCCGCACCATAATTTTGTTAGTATACACTATTTAGAGGCCAGGAGACATGGGCGGATCGTCGTGTAGTTTTAGTGTGTGAAGTTCCAACTAGAGAAATGTGTGAGGAGAAAAGAAAGAGACGCTAGAGGGGAAGAGGAGAGGGGTTTATATATGCGAGAAAAGCGGCAGGGCAGGGCGGAAGGGGCTTCAGATGGGATGGGATGGAGGACGGGCATAGGGGGATACGGCAAGGAAGGAAGGAAGGAATGAAGGAGAGTGTAAAACTGAGAGAGAGGATTGAGAAGGGAGAAGGGAGAAGAGAAGACGAAACGCGATGCATAGATACAAAAAACGCTAAATATACAAAACAAAAACTAATGCATCTTAAGCAACCCCTCCCTCCCTCCACTCTTATCCTCCCCCCGCCCACCAACCACCCACACTCCCCTACAGCCTACAGCCTACAGCCTACTCTCCACGCCCCTAACCCCACCGTCCCACCTCTCCGGCCACACACCCCCCAGGGCCTCCCAAACCCAGCCGACAAACTCAATCTTAACACCCCTGACCACCTCCTCGGGCAAATCCCTCACATCCTTGCGATTCCCCTCAGGCAGCAGCACGCGCTCGACGCCGGCCCTCAGCGCGCCGATCAGCTTCTCCTTGATGCCGCCGACGGGCAGCACGCGCCCGCGCAGACTGACCTCGCCCGTCATGGCCAGCGTCGGCGGCACGGGCTTGCCGCTGAAGAGCGAGATGAGCGCGATGGTGTGCGCGAGCCCGGCCGAGGGCCCGTCTTTCGGGATCGCGCCGCTGGGGCAGTGCACGTGGATGGAGCGGTTCTTCATAATGTCCTCGTCTTCGCTGGCGCTCAGGCCGAGCTCGAACGCGTGGGCCTTCACCCACGTCAGCGCCACCTCGACGCTCTCCTTTAGCACGTCGCCCAGCTTCCCCGTGAGCTGCACGCGGCCCGAGCCCGGCATGTCTGCGATCTCGATGAACAGGATAGAGCCCTGGCCGCCCGTTGAGTACGCGACGAGGCCCGTGACGACGCCGGGACGCGAGTGCTGCTCTGTGAGCTCCTCTGCGAACTTCTCGATGCCGAGGATGGCGTCGAGGTCGTCTAGGGTGACGACGGGATTGTAGGCAGCGAGGGTGTCGGTGTCTTTTGCGGTGGCGTATTCGACGGCTTTGGAGCGGCATACGGAGCCGATTTCGCGCTCGAGGTTGCGCACGCCGGATTCGCGCGTGTACGAGGTGATGATCTTGTCGAGGACGTCGGTGGAAATGTTGAGGTTCTCGTCGTGTAGACCGTTTGTGGTGATTTGCTTGGGTATTAGGTGCCGTTCGGCAATGTGTCTCTTCTCGAGCGTAGTGTAGCCGGAAAGCTGGATCATTTCCATGCGGTCTAGCAGCGGAGGTGGAATCGTGTCGAGAGAGTTTGCCGTGGCGATGAACAGCACCTTGGAGAGGTCGATCGGGATGTTCACGTAGTGGTCTGTGAACGTGTGGTTCTGCTCCGGATCTAGGACCTCCAGCATAGCTGCGCTCGGGTCACCGTTGTAATTCGACACGCCGAGCTTGTCGATCTCGTCGAGCAGGAAGACGGGGTTCGCGACGCCGACCTTCTTGAGCCCATTGACGATGAGACCAGGCATGGCAGCGACATACGTTCTCCGATGACCACGAATCTCAGCCTCATCGCGCACACCTCCGAGCGAGATGCGGTGGAACTTGCGACCGAGAGCAGTGGCAATCGACTTCGCGAGCGACGTCTTCCCTGTTCCCGGAGGACCCACGAGCAGCAGGATGGGAGACTTGTCGACCATGCGCTTCTTCTCTATCAACCGAAGCTCTTCCTCGGTAGGTTCCCTGCTAGGTTTCTCCTGCGGTTCTTCTTGTTCTTCATCCTCCTTGGCCTCCTTCTCGTCCTTCAGATGCGCCGCTTCCGCAAGCGCTCTGATCTGCTCGTCGATGCTCTTATTCGCCTGCTCCTTAAGCTTCAGCACAGCGAGATACTCCAGCAACCTCTTCTTGATCTTGTCCAAGCCGTAGTGGTCATCATCAAGCTGCTTCTTCGCTTTGATCAGCGTCTTCGCGTCCAGGTGATCGAACGTCGTCTTCGTCCACGGGATCTCAGCCAGGTTCTCGAGGTAATTCCTGCAGACCTGGTACTCCGCTTGCGCCGGGTTCATCCTCTGCAGCCTCTGCAGCTCCCTCTGTGCCACTTTATCCGCCTCCGGCGACAGCTTAGCGTCCTGTAACCTCTTCTTGAGCTCATCGATCTCATTCGACTCCTCTTCGCCAACGTTCGCTCCTCCGCCAGGGAACCCGCCCGGGAAGCCGGGCATGCCGGGCGGAGCACCCATCTTGTTCCTTCTCTGCAGCGCTTCCTGTTGTAATCGCCGTAGCTGGTCGATATCGAAGCTGCCCGTCGGCATTGGAACGGACGTGGTCGTGACCGTCATCCGTGTGCTACCCTGTATGGTGCTGATCTGCCGCTGTAGAACCTCAATGACTCTATCAACCCGTTCCTTGACCTCTATCGCCGCCAATACGCGCAGCTTCTCTTCGTGTGTACAATCGACCACATTCGCCATAAAGTCCGCCAGCGCCCCCGCTTCCGAGAGGTCCTTCCTCGCGATAAACAGCTCCAACCTCCTCGCAACGATCGGCGAAAGCGAAACGGTCGGCGTCCGCGGCAGAATCGAGGACAATCGCACAAGAGCGAGGAGTTCGCGCGACAGCTGCTTCAGCAGATTGAACTGCTCCAGGAACTCAGGATTCGCGACATCCACTGCAAGCGTCAGCTTTCCGCCCCGACCTTCTCTGCAGAACAAACATACCAAGCTCATCAACCCCCTCCAGCTCGCCCTCAAAATACGGCCTATCCTGCACCACGTCCCTCACCCTCACCCGCTCCAGCCCCTCCACCACCAGACTCAAATCGCCCTGCCGCCGTCCCTGCACCCCGCTAACCTTGGCCACGCACGCGTAGCCAAACACATCCTTCTTCGTCGCATTCACCGGGTCGCTCTCGTACGCCACGCCCGCCTTCTTCTTCCCATCCTCGATCAGCAGCCGCCCGTCCCGCGGCGACACCGCGGGCGAATTCAGCGGCACGCAGGCGACGGTGATGGCCGCGTCGGGCTTCGCCGTCGGACTGATGCTGTAGATCTTCGCAAGGATGGCGGCGACGTCCGAGCGGTTGGTGATGGGGATTTTGAGCGTTGTGCCGGGGAGCACGGCGAGGGGGGGTGCGAGGGGGATGAGCGGGAGCACTTTCGTGCTGGTCTTGGAGGGGGATTTGCCCATGCTGGGTGTGCGAGCGAGGGAATTAATTAATTGACTGTCTCGTTGGCCTCGAGGGTTGCGAATCGAACGGAATGGCGGGGCGGTCGGTCGGTCGCGCGCGTGGATGATAGATGGCAGCAGACGGACAGACAGACGTCAGAGCGGATCCGCTACTGGCTCGAGCACCTGTACTCTCTGCACACTCTCTGCACACTCCGCCAACAACACAAAGATATTACAATCCTACAAGAAACAAGTGCGAAGGGGAAATAACAACTCGAGTCAAGTTCTCGCAAGAACGGGTGAATATATCCAAGGCGTGAGGGGCTGCGCGATTCCAGAAGATGCGTCGAGGTTCGGTGGTCGGCGTCCAGAATCACGGTCCAGGCCGAGGTTATTGCATGCGCGCTAACCACAAGCGGACTTGCCTACCATCTGATAAGAGACGAGGGACCATGGTTATTTTTCGATGGGCCTAGATAGCTGTAGACTCGTACAGGAGGACTGCATATCGGCGGGTAGATTTTGATTCATTCTGTGCGCGATATCGGGGAATCAAGGGGAACGGGCTAACTAGGTGTGGGTCTATCGCATGCCGCCAAATAACCAGCAGAAGCATCTAGAATCTGGAGCACTGCAAAGCACAGAGGATCTAAAGAAACTGATGATTACTATGTACGCTGTCGACAATATTTTTCCGGGCCTCCATCCCATGCAATTTTGAGCCGATTACACTTTTGCTCCAACAAAGCAAGTGTACAGATGCAAAATCAACGAAACGTAGCCACCCCGTCCGACTCCAGCGAATTAGCATGCGTCCGAAACTTTTCGGTACCACTAGTAGAACCACCTAGTGAATACGGAAGACAAAGCTGCGAAGCAGATATGATTGGAAGGGAAAGGGAGACTGCAGCCACAAGTGCGAGAGAGCGCCTCAGAGTGATCCACCACGCGGACTAATAGAAACCTTTTGTAACACGCCCAGAACGCTTTTCGGTTGGCTTGGAGAGAACAATGAAAAGACTGCGTGGCTTCGGTAGAAACCTTCTCGAAGACTGCCCGACGTGGAAGTAGGTAGCCGCCAGGACGGAACAAAGGGCAAGCAGAACAAAGCTGAAGTCAGCAGGTCATTCCTCCAAAGCGTGAGCCAAGCTATGGCGAATGCCTGACAGGAAGGGGAAGTCAGCCTTGAGCCATCATCTCAGTGTAGGCGTGTTCCTACCCCGACTGGGGGACATGCTGTATGGAGCCTTGGAGAGGTGATCAGCAATGTGTCCATTGCAAGATGTTGCGGAATGAACATACCAAAACTTTCTTAGCATTGCAGATGCGCCATGCCAGGTTCCGCACGTTGCCGTCTGCTTGTACGACTTCTGGTGCGAATTCGACGCCAAACCTAGTCTAATTAGCAATGGAATTGTACAAGTAATTGAAGAGACTCACATCTGATGTACAGCAAAGACTACCCTCTTTGCAAACTTGCCGTCCCTTTCTACCAAGCTCCCAAAGGGCTCTTCTGGTGTAGAGGGTGCGATTTCGGGGTCTCGATCGAAGCAGTTCTGAATGAGGGGCAGTAGCGCCTGCTCAACAGGCCGATGGATTGTGCCATTGGCATCAAGCTCGACATCATCCTGGTCAAATCTCGGAACACAGATCTCAAATGCTTGAGATAGAGCCATGACGTTGTGCTTGCCGTCGTGATGGTAACGGAATTCAAAGACGCCCGTAGTCCACCACAGCTTGTCGCCGCGGAACTCAATTTCGCCGGTGAGGCAATCAGTATCCCCGTCATCACGCGCGCTTGCGGGGAGAAGTTTGTCAGAAACTAGAATACCCTCCTCAGCTCGGATAGAGTCGTAAACTCCCTTGTTGGTTGCTATCCAACGTCCGTTGGACCCAATGCGGGTGACCTCGCGAGAGTTATTATCTGCGACCATGTACAGACCTATCCAGTCCTTCTTGCTGTGATTAAGCGGCGCTCGCCATCGGACCTTGATTGGAGCGCCATATTCGAGCACCAGAGTCTTGTATTCGCTCGTGCGAGCAGCAGGCGTCCTCGCCATCTCCCCCTCTCGGCCGCCGTTCTTCTGGTACTGTGCCATTGCAGGTGAGCATGTGCCATCGATCTCGACCTTGTATTCTCTCGGATCTAGTCCAGCAAGGTCTGGCGCAAGGCGTGTAATAGAAATGCGTGCCGGGTAGGACTTGAACAGTGCTGTGGTGTCTTTCACAAATGTGTCCACGCCAGCGGCAAACTTCGGGCGTGCGGTCTCCAGAAGGTCCTCAATAAACTCTACGGTAGAGTTGAGGTATTCGTCAGCTGCAGATTGCCAGTTTCTGACGGGGCTAGGCAGCGCTTGTCTGAATGTCTTGCTGACGCCTGATGTCTTCCGGAGGTTTCGGCCATAGAGCTTCTGCATATGCGGACGCTCCACAAACTGAAGGAAGGCAAGGTTCAGGATGTGTGCCGTCGCTGCGAGATAGAAGATCGGTATACTCCACGCGATGAGTGCAATCCCCCAGATTCCAGCCAGCCCGAGGAAACGTTCCGGGTTATTCAGAAAACGATAGATACCCGAATAGGTAAGGTTCTTTGGGGATTGCTCGAAGAAGAAGTCGCCGCAGAACCAGCCAAATTCGCCTAGAGACTCGTAGATGCTAGTGACAGTCCATATCTGCAAGGCTATCAGAGCAAGCCCGATGACGTGGCGCAGCAGAGTGAGACCATAGGACAAATCGGGCGGTAGCGCGTACATTTTCCATGCCGCTGCGATGAAGCTGGTGTGACACGTGGTCATGCTTAGATGGTAGAGGTATTTCCATTGGCGCCAGGCTTCCTCGTTGCTGTCTCCGTGCTTGATGAAGTGGCGAGTCCAGTTTTTCTTCTTCGATTGCCGGTCTAAGATGTATCCAAGGCCTAGTGCGTACCACAAGCGCCAGGCGAAGGCGTTGACTAAGAAGAAGGTGCGCACGGGCCACGTGTTCGGCGTCATGGTCGCAAAACAGAACATGTAGAATGCGAAGAGAATCACCGTCACGTCGATGGACCGATGAAGATCGGTGTTTAGTGGGCCGACGATATTGTGAGTCTGCGCTGGCTGCCCGGCGGAATCGAGCGTGGGCATGCCGTCCGCAAAGGTCACTTCGGACTGGCTGGAGGTAGGTCTTGCGTCGTGGTCGATCGACTGGGAATTTAGGCGCTTTCGGGGTGGTGGCGGATTGTACGTCTTCTCGATATGCGGGTTTTCAACGAGCGACAAGAACGCAAATTGGGCGGCGTGGGCGATGATGGAAATCAGCAAGACTTTGTAGCTGGCAGCCATCATGGAGATGCCGTAGTAGCCGGCGTATCCAACAGAATACATTGGATGCGGAGCCATCTCGAAGACTCCATCGAACGTAAGTTGCTGATCAATGAGGTAGAAGAAATCACCCCAGTACCAAGCGAAGTCTTTGACTACTCTGTGGGCGTCTAGCTTGACCCAAAGATTGAAAAGGAAGAGAATGATGCCGGTCGTCCAGCGCAGCGCCCACAGTAGCCAGCTCTCGGCCGGGCGGTTGAAGCAGGCGATGGCGAATAGGCAGTACGAGACGAAGTCACACATGAGGATCAGGTCTACAACTCGCCTGAAGAGGAGCCATGTGTTGTACTCAAGCGGTGCCTCTTCGAAAATGTAGTCTTTCGGGATCTTCGTCTCCATCTCGCGCTTGAGCAGCTTGTACAGCGTTGGGTGCGGATTCTTGCCCGTCTCAGGCTTCTCGAAGATGCCTGAGTTCTTCGCCCAGAGGACGAGGCGGTTGTGGTGGGACTGGACATGGAGGAGCCAGCCGATGCCTGCATTGTAGGCGGCGCGCCAGAAGAGAAAGAGGACTGCGAAGACTGGGATGCGGGCGCTTTTGGGCAGTGCGTAGAGCGTGAATATCAAGCTGGCGAGGACTGCGAGGACTGCTACGTCGGACAAGTTCTTTGGCTGCGAGGGCGAGAGGAGCTGCGAGACCATGTCATGCGTCTGCGGGACGATGAAGACTGCAGGGGATCAAAGTTAGCATTAGCATGAATTGTTGGGCGACTGGCTGGGCTATTCATAGTGGTGGTGGATCCTCTGCACGCTTCATGCTGCAGCGCGAGGAAACGTACCAGTGCCATCGGGCGTCCTGCCATATGTGCGCCTCCCGCTGTCATCGGTGTGCTCTTTCTCCTCCTCTTCGTTCAATTCGAGTACTTTTTGTTTAGCATCGTCAGAGTTGCGGAGGTGGAGAGGTTTGGCAGATGGGCGCTCTCGCAGCCGGCTACCCGCGGTCTTCAGTTCAATGCCAGAGTCGGCCATGGTGCAACGAGGGCGAGACGATGGATGGGGGTTCAATTGGCGTCGCACAGCTCGAGGAGGGGAAGCGGGCGAGTTTTCAGGGCGAACGTAGGACGTGTGCCAGGGCGCTATGCACGCACTCTGCAGTTCCGCCGTACGCGATGGGTGAGTGGAGGTTGTGTGGAGACGTTGGCCAGTGGGGGCAGCGCCAGTCAGGGGCGGGCGGTAAGCACACAAGGACGTAGCGAGAGGCGCCGAGGAGGGCCATGGAGTGTTGAACTCCGGCAACGGTGTTGAACAGGGCGTGAAAAGCGTGCAATTCTCGAAGGCGCCGGGCGGCTGGCGTGTAGCGAGGTTGGCTGGCGACAGGCACGGGAAGGCACTAGCGCGACTATAGTGGGGCACGCACAACTCCCGGTCATCGGCCAGGCGCAACCCCGCGAATGGCAGATGACGTGACTGACGAAACCGCCATTGCGGCAGCATTGCCTGCCACACACTGCAATCTATTCCCCCATGCCACAGCGCATTGCGTCAACATGTCCTTGGAAAAGGCGATCCGTCTGTCCGCTCTATTTGCACTCCTCTAGGTAAGGCTCTGGTTACATGTATACGAAGATCGACAGAAGAGCTGGGTCTAAACTGGCGTAGCGAAATCTATGCTTGCATGTGATCAGACAACGCACAACTCAAACTGAGAGAATTTCTCCGAAACCGACGAGAAGAGCATAGCATGGCATGGCATCCTGCCCAAGCTGACCAGAGCGAGCGTTGGAGCACTCAGGCTGGCTGTGATGTCCAAATTGTGTGCAAGGCGAAAAGGGGGCAATTGCCATTTCTTCACCTCCTCCCAGCTGCCTTATAGTCATACCGACTTTGTCCTCTTCATCTTGCCCTTGCCCTTGCCCTTGCCCGCTGGCTGCGGATCCGTGTGGCGCGGCTGCACGCTCGGCCCAGCCCAGCTCGCATGCGTCCGCTTCTGCAAGAGTTCGGGCCGAGCGCCGCTGGAAAGACGGCGGAAGAGGTGGCCGATTGCTGCATCCGAGAAGCGCCGTTTCTGGATCAGCCGCATCCGCTTTGATGCCCACAGGCCCGAGAGGCTGAGCTTATCTAGCTCCTTCGGCAATCCCCCATCGCATGGGGTGTGCGTGACGCTGGGCTCGAAGACGTCTGCCTCGGGGCTGAGCGACGAATGCTGGAATTGCGTCTGCGCAGTATTTGGGGGCGCTGGGAGCGAATCCTCGTCACGAGGGGCACGAAGGCACGGACGTAGCGGAGGTGGGCGCTTGAGTTCTCTCGTGATCTTGGTCTCATATACTATTTCGTCCCAACGAGCCTCCGGTGGGATCTCATCAACCACCAATGAACGTTCGCGCTCTTTCTGGAACGGGGAGATGGGTGCATCGTCGGTCCAGCCGTACCAGTCGAAATCGGTCGATTCGGAGTCGGCGTACTTGCTGTACGACTTGCTAGAGCTGTATGTCGCCGCTGTCGAAGACAGATCAGTGGGGTTGATGATGGATTCTAGAGTATGGATGTTGCTCGTGCACACTTGCAGGCAGTCTAGAATGACCTTCTCCTCGTTTTCGCACGTCTGGATCGTCTTGTTTGTTCTCCACCTATTTTGCTGTATCTTCTTTCTCTTCGACCGCGGGGTCGGATTCGTGCTCAGGGCACGCTCATTCCGTGTTTGTCTGTCTCGCAGCGCGTTGAGGGTGGTCGCAGTCTTGGATAGCAGCCCCTCTAGGTATCCCTTTTGGCTGTGGAGGGAAGCCAAGGTTGGCATCCAGGCACTGGAGTCGTACATGTCTTGTGTGTTCTCAACATAGGCGTGGAAGTACCCAGACATTCGACGAGGGGTGTAAGGATCCATGGGCAGCACTCCAGACTCCATGTTGAGGAGCATGAACGCGAACGGAATCCTCTCGCTTCAAGTTGGCCCTTGCGGCAAGTGTCGAAGAAATACACCTGGTTCGAGTCGGCTACCTCAAAGGACGGACTGTCGTCGTAGTCCGCGTACGCATACCGCGGGGGAGCCGGTCGGTGCTTGCGGTAAGTTCCAGCGCTCATTCTTTGATATATTGATATTAAGGCGGGTCACGCATAATGCCAAGTCGACGGGGCGCTTAGCTTCGACGGTCCATTCCCAGCATAGGCTCTTTGAGAATTCCACGTGGCCAGGGTGCGCCCAAGGAACGGAGAAGATGAGCGCTCGCGTGCCATGGCTGGCAAGCCTGATCAGGACCGATGCAGTGGTTGAAGGGAAAGTGCCAAAGCGGCCACGATATGAGGATCGCTCTTTGTCCCGACGTACGTGCAGGCCCTAGGATATGGCAGTAACAAAGATGGCTTACTTGGCAGGGAGGGCTGGCTGTTCTGAACAAGCTACGAGATGCAGGTGCTCACTTGTAATCAAGACCTTGATACGGAGGTATTGTTTGCGAGTAGTGAGCGGAAGAGGTTTGGAAAAAAACATGACTCTGCTAGAGCGCTCAACACAAAGAAACGGAACAACAGCCCACCAAAAGGCCTGGGCGGGAAGACCAAGAGCAAGAGCCCGGTCGTCGAGGAATACATGGGTGACTTTGCTGGAACGTGCAGAAAGCTGTGCCTTCGGAGAGGCGTCTCCTTTGTTTGTTGCTGGTGGAACACTTATGCGGCCGGGGTGGTGGTTGGGAAATGCAGCCTGTACTGAAAGCAGTCGATGCTGAAAGGAAAGCAACTCGCCTATTGCGTAGGTGAGCGGTGATTTACATATATCGACAACCGCCACGCCTCGGCGTTACCCCGGGAGGCGGTCGCTCCAATACGCCCGACGGCTTGGTTGAGAGGCCGATAGTGTTGGGTAGCATTCCAGCTCCCGCGTCTTGAGGGCGAACCCAAGAACAGGTCAGAACCTAGCCCCAGCTGAGTGCGGACATCAAGGAGCGGGATTTCGCACGTTTACGTCGATAGGTAAACGAGTGGAGGACGTAATTCGACAGCGAAGGGGTTAAAGGCCGAAGGCTGGCGGTGGAGGCACATCAAAAGTGGCCTGGGTGGTCCGATTGCGTCGAGAGTCGAGAGCAACTCAAGTCACAGCCACGGTCTCTGCCGTCTATTGCCTGCGCATCAGGCGCCAGCCAAGGCAAGAGATATCTCACAGTTCGGAGCCCCGTCCCTGAGACCGCAAGACGCACGAAGGCCGGTCCCGAGGTCTGTCCGGATAGTCAGCTGACTATATTGGGGAAACTGTAGATGTGGGAGACGACGAAAAGCGTCCTAGGATCCGAGATAATTACTTGGTTAGGCAGCAGAGAAGTGCTTGAGAGCAATCCTGGGTGTATTATGAATCAAAATTTTGTTGTTCCGAATCGCATTCCTGATGCGTGGCGGCGTGGTTGGGAGCCAAGCCAGTGAGCCCAGGCGGTACAAGCAACGGGCAGGCAGCATGCGTCTCGAGACGGGTGGCCGTGTCGACGGAGGAAAAGAAATGTTCGTTGAGATGGTTGCCTGTGGTGTTGTGAACCTTGCCCAGGTGGAATTCCGGCTGTTCCGCGCCTGCTCCAGTTGAAAGACGCTAAGCCCGTTTAAGCCGAGCTTTCTTACTAATGCCGACACCACTCATGTCAGCCATCATGCCCCCCAGGGCTGTTCGCGTGCGATTGCCTAGCGGAGTCACGACTGATTCCGCTATCATGAAATCTGCTCTATTACTGATCTCGCAGAGCATCTTGCAGCCCCATCTTGATCTGTCTCGCTCTCCAGATGACCCGCGAACCGGCGCCCTGGAGCTCCGCCGAAGACGCCCTTCCAGGACCCCGCGCTGCAGCCGCCACGCCTCAATCTCCCTCCCGTTGCAGCACAGCTCGCTCTACTGTGCACCGTACGAACTGCAGCTCCGCTCCAAGCGCCCGCAATTCGCGCAGTTGCATTTGTCACGCCTTGAGGCAATCGTGACGCTATCGTTTCTGCAGCCCATCGAGCCCCGCAGTTTGCACGAGCGCCCGCACTGCGCCAGCTATGCCGACAACTTCGAGACAAGCGGAGCGGGAGCCTGGCTGGCTCCTGTTGGCCACAGCACGTCTTGCCCTTGCATAGCTCCCTTGCGATCGACCCTGTCAGCCTTTGTTCGCCGCCAGCTCCGCTGCTCGCCGAAAGCGGTCCCGAGGTCCCGCTACACCAGCCCTCACCCAACGTCATCGTTCAAGCCGTCATGGGCAGTGAGTTCGGCTATTCCCTTCTCAGCCATTCGCCCTATGCGGGCGCCGAGCGGCGGTGCTCTCGGGTGTGGGGTTGATGAGGAATCACCCTGCAATTGCTGCAAGAAATAAGCACTTCCGTCGTACCATACCTAACCGTGACTATTTTATGTCGCTTGATTTGCCCTTCTGGACTTGACCTTATTTACCTTCTCCGCACTAACGCCTTCGTGCCTGGTCACTGACGGCCGCCCACGGAGCTATCCGTCATCAAACTCGCTGGTTCCACTTCGTTACCTACTCCACCTCACAAGCGCATAGTGGCCATCGTTCTCGTCTAGTCGCCTATATAGCCTGCATATTCAGTGCGGCACGAGATGGCCATCTTCTGGGCTCGTTCAGGACCCGCGACCGCCTCCACTCTCGAACTCGATCCGGCGCCTTACAAGATCATGGCTTCTACCGGAGCTACCAAGATCTTCGATATCAGGGTCGGCCCCGCCGAGTACGATATCTTGCAGGATATCAAGAAGGGCCTCAGGCCCGAGGACCGCGGCGAAAAGACTCTTCCCACGCTTCTGCTTTACGATGAAGCTGGACTGCGGCTCTTTGAGAAGATTACGTACCTGGAGCAATACTACCTCACCAATGCCGAGATTGAAGTGCTGGAGACCTGTGCGGATAAGATAGCGGAAAGAGTTCGACCCGGATCTGTCGTCGTGGAACTGGGTAGCGGGTAGGAGCCCGCCCGGATCATACAGAATCGCACCGCCCCCGTCGATACTGATCATAGCTCCAGCAACTTGCGCAAAGTCAACATTCTCCTGCAGGCAATTGAACGCCTTGGCAAGGATGTCGAATACTATGCTGTGGATCTGTCTCTGCCTGAGCTGAAACGAACTTTTGCTGAGATCCCAACCGGTACGTCGACCAACTTCCTTTTCTTTGTGGGCGGATTTCGTCTTGATTGCGACGGCCATCGTGCTTTTTGCCTCTTGCAAGATATTGGCGCTAGTGAAGGCGCTATTATCGACAGTCCTAATGCTAAATACTTTACAGAAGGATACAAGCATGTGAAGTGCTTTGGCCTCTACGGAACCTACGATCATGCCCTGGAATGGCTGAAGTCTTCCCAGATCAGCACCAGGCCCAAGACGATCCTTTGGCTGGGGTCAAGCTTGGGGAACTTCAAGCGCCACGAAGTCCCGCCTTTCCTGGCTGGGTTCTGCGATGCCGTCCAGCCTGGGGATACCATGTTGATCGGTATCGACTCTTGCAAGGACCCCGATCGGGTGTTCCATGCCTACAACGACAGGGAAAACGTCACTCATGAGTTCACCTTGAATGGCCTCAAGCACGCCAACAGAATCATTGGTAAGACTGTGTTTAAGCCCAACGAATGGGAAGCTATCGGCGAGTATGATGAGATGGCCGGACGTCATCACGCCTTTGTCTCCCCCAAGAAAGACGTCGAGATCGACAGCATCCCGATCGCAGAGGGCGAGCGGATCCGGATCGAAGAGAGCTACAAATACTCGCGCGAGGAGATTCAGCATCTCTGGCAGGAAGCTGGGTTGATGGAGAACTCAGTTTGGAGCAACTCCAAGGGTGACTATGGTACGCATTCTCTTCCTTCTCACTTTCTTGATTTTCTGATGTCAATTTCTAATTCTCTGCAGGCCTTCACCTGGTCTCCAAGCCCATATTCTTCTTTCCGTCCAAACCGGAGAACTACGCTTCACAGCCTGCCCCATCCATCTCTGAATGGGGCCAGCTCTGGGCCTCCTGGGACGCCGTCACTCGCAAGATGATTCCAGAGGAAGAGCTGCTGTCTGAGCCCATCAAATTGCGGCACGCGTGCATCTTCTATCTCGGCCATATCCCGACGTTCCTCGATATCCACATTACTCGTGCCACTGGCGACTCTGCAACCGAACCAGCTTACTTCCGGCAGATCTTCGAGCGTGGCATTGACCCAGATGTGGAGAACCCTGAACTTTGCCATGACCATAGCGAGATTCCCGATGCTTGGCCGCCGCTAGATACCATCTTGGAGTTCCAACGCGCAGTTCGGGAGAAGGTCAAGAGTCTTTATACTTCTGGTGCGGTCGAGACCGGTCGCCGCATTTCCCGCGCCTTGTGGCTCGCATTCGAACACGAGGCCATGCATTTGGAGACTCTCCTGTACATGCTGATCCAAAGCGAGAAGATCCTCCCTCCTCCCGGTACTGTCACACCGGATTTCGAGGCGCTTGCTCGCGAGTCAGAGCTCATGGCAGTCGAAAACGAATGGTTCACTGTTCCAGAGTCCAATCTCCACATTGGATTGGAAGATCCAGAGAGTGAGGATGGAGAGACTCGATACTTTGGCTGGGACAACGAAAAGCCGGCCCGCTCTTCGCATGTCAAGGCCTTCCGCGCAAAGGCTCGCCCCATTACCAATGGCGAGTATGCAGAATACCTCGCAACAACCGGGAAAACTTCCATTCCTGCGTCTTGGTGCGAAGCGCCCTATTCCACCATGAAGGAGTGGGGCATTGGGAAGAGGGATAGCGTCATGAACGGCCATGTTAATGGGTCCGCCCGTGTTGGTCAAAACATCACTGAAGGGAAGTATGTT
Source organism: Trematosphaeria pertusa (assembly GCF_010094035.1). Taxonomy (NCBI): domain Eukaryota; kingdom Fungi; phylum Ascomycota; class Dothideomycetes; order Pleosporales; family Trematosphaeriaceae; genus Trematosphaeria; species Trematosphaeria pertusa. Next base: position 128,981 of record NW_022987237.1, on the reverse strand, counting down.
CGAACTGTATACGGTGCAGTGCCCCTCCGCTATGCTTGGAATTGGCCCGTTGTAGCCTCTTATGATGAGCTAGCTGGCTGCGCTCGCTGGATGGGAGGCCGGATCCCGACTATGGAAGAGGCCCGTAGCATCTACAGCTACGTCGAGCATAACAAAGCACAAGACTTCGCGAAGGCGCTCGGAAATAGGATCCCGGCCGTGAATGGGTAAGTCTGGTCACCTAGATGCAGCCGGACATTGACTGATTGATTAGCCACCTCATCAACAATGGCGTGGACGAGTCGCCACCATCCCACGCTTTCTTGAACGGCAACTCCGGTGCAGTCGCTGGTCCCAGCCCGCGCGACCTCTTTCTCGACTTGGAAGGAGCGAACGTGGCATTCCAACATTGGCACCCGGTCTCGGTCGCAGAAAAGGGTGGAAAGCTCTGCGGACAGTCTGACCTGGGTGGCGTTTGGGAGTGGACCAGCACTGTACTGGAGAAGCACGAAGGATTTGAAGCCATGAAGTCGTACCCGGGCTACACGGGTATGTCACGCTTCCTCGGTGGAGAGGCGCAGGAGCTAACATTTGCTAGCCGACTTCTTCGATGGAAAACACAATGTAACGCTGGGCGGTTCTTGGGCCACGCATCCACGCATCGCGGGACGGAACACATTGTAAGTGCTCAAGGCAGGGCGGAATGGGACGTTTGTACTGACATGCGACGTACAGCGTCAATTGGTATCAACGCAGCTATCCCTACGTGTGGGCTTCTGCTCGACTCGTCCAAGACGCGTAGGCGCATGCATCACCCTTTCGAATCGACCGCTCGCTACAGGTTGCCATTTACTGAATGCGTCCTCGCGACTCAGTCGGCTTTTCATCGTCGTCTAAAAACTGAACTGTCCCTTCTGTTGCTCGCGTCAGAATTTTTGCGCACCCAGCTCCCCGACACTCGTTGGACACGGTAAAATTGAAATACACGCAGGAATAAAATTGGTTGCTTGGAGAAGTATCAGTCGTTACAGAGTCCCGGAGTACTTCAACTAGCTCTCAATGAAACTCATTGGTTGAGTGTTTTGTTTCTAGATCACGTGGACCATTTTACGCAGTCCACGGGTTCCGCAGGCACTCTAAGCCCAGATGTCTTCGTGGTCGCTCTTTCTACAATGCTCGGCGCTCCTTCCTTTCGCTACCCTTGGCACGCTTGCCCCGAGTCCAAACGCCTGCACGCGAGCAATGGGTGAAAGGTGAAACGAAAGCAACATGCGCGCAAAGAAGAGAAGAAATAATGGTCCCTGTACAGCACGCCAGAAGTTTTCACGCGCAGCAGGCACAACCCTTCACCCTCGCTCCTGCCCACGTCATTAAGTTACCGCCTCGCGAGCACAGAACTAGATACACCAGCACCTCAACCCAAGTGCACAACTTCTGCTCCTTCAGCATCACAACACACTCGCTTTTCTATAATTCTCACGTCATTCATTATGGGCCACGGTATTTTATTCCGCTGGGAAGATTCGCCAGCTTTGAGTAAGTAGATCCCCCGATGGAGGTGGCGAGCAGAGGATGGGTAGGCGGGACTGCCGCCTGCCTACTTCCACACCTAGCGACAGCATTGGCTAATTTTTAGAACACCACTGCGGCTTCTGCGACCGCCCATTATCTCACCCTGGCGCCAGGTCGTCCTGCTTTGGCATCCACGCGGAGCCATGCCATCGTTTCCATCAGGCCATGTTCATGCGCAATCGCGCCCACATGTGTGCCATGTGCCTCGGCGCCGACGAAGCTCACCACAAACGCCACGTCGACATCGCTGAGCGACTCCGCGCCATCTACGAGAGTTGTGGCGAGGAGTGGCCGATTATCCCGACGGCGGAGCCCGAGAGAGGCCGGCCGAGAACACGAGAGTCAGAAGACGCCGAGGACGAGGACGAGGACGAGCGCAGCTCCATTTCGGGTGGCGCAGCCGCTAAGCGGAAGGAGAGAAAGGAACAGAAGAGGTTGATCAGGGCAGCGAGTAGGCCTAGAGTCATCACACAGGACGAGATCAAATACATCGATTCCGTCCTCCACCCGGCGTCTGCTGCCGACGGTGACGCCGAAGGCCCCTCCAACCCCGATGAAGTCGACGAGATCGAGAAGAACCTCCGCTACAATGCCCAGGTCTACAACACAGGCTCCCGCCGCGTGCTCAAAGAGTTTGCCCGCATCCCGGATGCAGACGTCAACTTTGAAGGCGAAATGGAGCGCATTTTCGAGGCGCTACGTATCACGGAGCTGCTGAAGCGCAACGCCAGGAACCGGGGGCTCCAGGGTAGGGACCTGAAGAACTTTGAGGGCCTGGTGGCCGAATTCAAGGAGCGCGTCGTCGAAGACCAGGTTCTAGTAAAGAAAGACGAGCTGGAAGTCAGGATGCGGAGGGCGGCCTATCTGCGATACACGAATCGGGCGAGTTTCGACATCGTGGAAGAGAGATACACGGACAAGGACTGGAAGACGGGGGCGAAGATTGTGCAAACCGAATCTCGGACCGAGTCTTCTGGTAGCGCGTCCCCATTCGAGTGCGAGGTCGCGAACGAGAGAGAGAACGTGATAGCCTCACCGCTACCAGCAACTCCTGCTGCGCCGGATCTAAGGCACCTCTGGAAAGGACACAAGAGGATCGCGAGCGACGGCGAGCTCGAAGATGTCGTGACCGTCAGTCACAGTCCGTCCCGCATTCCAAGGAAGCCGACGGGTGTCATGAAGAGGCAGCCCGCCCAGCTCAGGCTCATTATCAATGAGAAATCCAGCTCGAAGAGTATAGGCTCTCCCGTTCTTTCAAGACGGCACCCTAGGCTTCCCGTCAGATCTCCAGATAGGTCCAGGCCTCTTCTCAGCCATGGCATGCGCCACCCGTCACCCGGGAGAAACATGTACGAGCACCTCATTTCGGATAATGATGGCTGGGACTATGAGGGAAAAGACCCGAATCTTGCCGTTCGTTCTCCAATCGCTGAAGAGAGGCCGGACACTCAACCCTTGCCACCCGCTGCGAGCGTCTGGGCGAAGAGGCCCAAGTTGCTCGCGAGTGAGACTGTGAAAGACAGAAAGGTCACTCCAGAGCCTGCTGACACTGGTCACCCTCCTGTCTCTCAGAAGAAGGCCAAGAAGAAGGAGCGTGAGGTGAAGCGCAAGGCTAAGCGGTCTGCTGAGAAGGGGCCTGTAGCCGCAGGCGAGCTGGAGGCTGAGGATGGGACTCTTACATTCGAAGTCGAAACTGCCAAGGGACGAGTGGCTATTGAACCAATTAGGATTACACAGTCCAGCAGCACGCTCGAGCTAGAGAGTCATGCTGAAGAAGAGGAACTCCTAATCCAGGACAATTACGCAAAAGTCGAGGTTGCTAAAGAGGCTAAGGCTTCCGCCGCAGCAGATACATCCCGGTCACCGACTGCATCATCCCCTAGGATAGCTACGACTCCTCACCTAACGACTTCCGACTCTCTCCCGCCGTTCCCAGTTATATCGTACAGCCGCCACGCCGACTGGAAGAAATACACCCGCTTCCTTCGCGTGGATGCGCTGTCCTCGCCGGCCTATACTGCGCAGATATCCTGCTCGGGTGATGCTTCCTGCATCTTCGAGGTCACCTCCACCCCCGACTGTCCCTTCCATCCTCCACGCTGCAGCTGCTGCGACCCCTTTCTCGACCAGTGCTACCTTGTCTACCCGTGCCCAGAAGCCTACACCTGTGGCCCATTCAACCGCATCCGCGCACAGAAGCTTCTCGATATGTATGAGACACACCCCCAGACAAAGGGTAGACTCATGCTCATCGACGATGACATGGCCAGCTGGTTCCTTATCGAACCGAGCCAGCGGCGCATTGACCGTAAGAACGCGCCACCCGCGGGCACCCCCGAGCGTCTCGTGACCGAATATTTCGACTACTACTTCCAGGGTTACGAGAAGGGACCATTGATGCAGCAGGAGACGCAGTTCGAGGAGCTGTGGAATCGGAATGTGCGGCTTCGACAATCGCTCTCGAGCACGGAGCTTGGGCAGCTCGCTCTTGAATTTGAAGCAGGTACCGGGCCCCGTATGTGCTACTGCTATGCTGTCCTGCCCGAGGACTTGGACTCGAAGGACATTGTCGAGTGCAGCTACGTCGGCTGTCCGAAGAAATACTTCCACCGCGCTTGCGTCACGGGCTTGGGCGCCGACAAGGTTACGCGCTGGTATTGCACTATCTGCGAGCCCCTGATTGGCGATATCGCGGCGAATCTGATCGAGGACCTGGATATGATGGCGCTGGCTAGGAATCCGTCCAAGGGTGTTGAGATAGCGAGGAAGTGCTCCGATTGCGGGGGTCCGATGGGTAATGGCATGGATTGAGCTGGGATGCTGCAGTGTGTTTACCTGTCGCCGGGTTTGGGTTTGGGCGGCGAGCATGTTGCGCTATAGTATCTAGCTATTAGTGCGGCGCTTGATCTTCTTAGGGGCATAGATGTAGAGCCGCCCCGCAACATGTGTTCTATGCACATCCTTGCTCATATTCTTCGTAGCAAAGTTCACAAAAAACAAGCGATACATACATAGACAAGACTGTCTCATATCAATTCAATGAAAGAAAACTCGCTAAAACCGTCCCCCTCAGCCCAACTATCCCTTCACCTCGAAAGAAAATCAAGTCAAGTCAAGCTCTCCTCTCCCATACTTAGCCAAGCAAACGCAGTGAACGACAGCTAGCTATCCAGCTAGCTCCCCACTCACAGCGCTCCGACCCCCGGACCACCTTACCCTCCCCACATCTATCTACGCACCAACATCTCCACCCTCCAAATCCCAAATCCCACTTCTCTTCTCCAGATATCCACATATCCAGATACCCCAGATACCCCCGACATCCCAGTCCGTCAGTCAGTCCATCCGTCCAGCTAGCCAGAAAGGAAATCTTCTCCCCCTCTCCGGCATATCGAGACGAAACAAAATTCTATTCTTCTACTTATGCTTGACGAAGGGCTGGATGGTTGGAGTGCGGAAACGCTTAATGACGAGGGTATTGTTTCTCCCGGTGGATTGTAGTGACGGTTTGGTTCGGTTTGGGTTTGAGGCGGTTTGGTTCGGTGCGGTTTGGGTTGGTTTGGTTTGGGTTTGGCGGGTTGTGGTGTCGAGCACACGCACGCGCACGTGCGGTCGGGTGGGTTGGAATTGGAATTGGAATTGTAGTTGTAATGGTCGGGTTTGGCTGGTTGGCCACACGGTGCGGTGCGGTGCGGAGTGGAGTGGAGTGGAGAATGTGGGGATTGCTCTCGGGGATTATTTTCAGGGCTTGGATTTAGATTTGGCGCTCCCAGCTCCCAACGGAACGGAACGGAACGGGAGGGTGTCTGGGTACCTAGGTACTGCGTGAGTGTGTGTACGCTGGGGGTGGGTATAAGGCGGCTGAGCGTGTGGTGTGGTGTGGTACGCTGGGAGGAAGGTCTGCAAATCCCCCTAGCGTAGACCGGACGCGCTGCGCACACCACACCATACGCTCACCTAAAAAATGTCCGCCACAGCAGCACGGCCCCCGCCCACGTGCGCTACTGCGGCGTCGTCTTCCTCCGCGCACGCGCGCTACGCTTGAACCGCTCCAGCTCCAATGCCAGTGCCAGTTGCAATTGCAAGGGCCTGCCCAGCCCGGTGGTCTGCGGGCCCGATGGGGCGGAGTACATTCCGAAGCCGTTTGGTGACGATGAGGTCACGCTTGTAGAAGGCGTTTAGACCGTGTGGCTGGAGCGCGAAGGACTCTGTGGATTTGCTGCGGGGGGGTGGAGTTGGATTTTGCACGGAGGGCGCGTAGGCGGAGGAGGTGGGAAGGTGGGTTGAGGGTGCCGGGGCTGGGGATGGGGATGGGGATGGCAGGGGGTGTAATGTGATGTGATGTTGTTAGTTAGTAGGCGTTAGTTGGGGTGAGTAGAGTGGAGTAGAGTGGAGTAGAGTGGAGCGTTGAGCGAGGATAAATACAAATCCATGATTTATCTGAGCATGCTACATGACATTCATTTCCTTCTCCGCCGTACCTCCAATCCGCAGTCCAGTCATCTCTTCTAGCTCCCCAATTGAAAAGACGCGCCAACGGGCACCTCGCTCGCGGCTGGAAAGCGGGCGCGTTGTCTGGCGGGTCGACGTCGCTGATCGCGGGTTCTTTGGCCCGATGGTGATGGATTCGCGACGGCGGATTACTAGGGAAAGTTAACCCATTGCATTTATGAATGAACGCTGCGGCTGGAGAGGAGATTACCTTTCACTAGGTTGTTGGAAGGGGTCGCGATTTCCAGCTGCGACGGCTCCCACTGCGACGAGAGAAGATCATGCCGTAGCGTTTGCGGCTGTTCCAGTCCCTACGAGTTGGACGATGACACAGTATAATGTCTATAGTGGGGATTTCGTCGTCGTCAGAGGAGGATGAGTCGGAGCTGGAAACACTGCAGATAGAAGACTCGTCACGTACGCCACGCCACCCAAGAGCTATACCTGTCGGAGCCGAAGTATGGACCTCTATCTCAGGCAGCGCATAACGCGCCGGCCGCGCAGTGCCGACTCTGAACATAGCATCCCCCCGCCTAATAGCATCCCTCTCAAAGCCGCGCGCAACACGCAGGACGTCCTCGATGATCCTATTCGAGAAATTGCCGCTCCTCAAGCTGGTCTCCAGATCGCGGATATCGCGAGCCAAGCGGCCGACGAACCAGACTAGGAACTTCTCCGCTGGACTGCCAGTACTGAGTTGGTTTCCGAGATGGACGAACGCCGCTCCGAGGGCACCGTCGGCGGGATAGCACGCGGTGTCGGCGCGGCGCGCTTGCTTGTAGTGCTCGGTCATTTTGGCGACGAGGGCGTTTTGGAGGGTGGGGAGATTCAGTTTGCCTGCGAGCGCCCATGTTCGGGTGAAGAGAAGAAGGCCGTCGTTGCTGGGTTGGAAGGGGTCGAGGTTGGTGTCGCCGTCGAGGTGGCGTAGAACGGCGCGCAGAGCATCGGGGTGCGTGGTTGGCAACGAAGAGCCAGAAGCAAGGTTCTTGAAGAAAGGGCAGTTGATGCGAGCGCGGGGGCTGATCTGGAGCTGCTGGGCTGGCTCGCCAGTACGGCGGCCGACGAGGACGGAGATGGGTCCCGGGTAAGCCATTGGAGTCTGCTGTTGGTAGGATGTCACCCGGGGGAAGAAGGCGTTATTATGCTCTTCAATGGGCCTGTTTATTGTTTTGATTAACAGAATTGTTTCGGCAAACAGAGATTAGGGCTCAAAGGAGTGTCTTTTTGTAAATGTTGTATACCGCTCCTGAAGATTCGCTACCCCAATATTTCATTGTTTCATTTGAGTTGTTGGTGAGAATACAACATAATCGTACATTCATTTGGGCGTTTGCTGGAGCACGTAGCACTCGAGCCGGCCACCGGATTTCGCGCTCTAAGACTGGTTCTGCAAGCGGCGCTTCCAGAATCGTACCAGGGGTTTCCAGATCCTATTCTTCCCGTCGAAATATGAGTACACGATTCCCATCGAAGCCCCAGCAAGATGCGCCTGGAAAGTGTTAGCAAGAAGTTGCACAAGAGGTATGCATTACTCACAGCATGGCCGAAGTTCACGAATGAGTACCCGCGAACCATGCCAACAAAATCAAAGAGCATGATTGCAGGCAGGAAGTACTGCGCATCCATGTAATATGGCACAAACAGGATGCCAACTCCAGCGTCCGGATACTGCATGCAGAAAGCGGCAAAGACGCCAAAGAGCGCCCCGCTGGCGCCTCCGGACGGAATGAAGATCGCGGGGATGCCTGCTCTGGCGCGCGCGAACATGGTGGTGAGATGCTGCGCGTAACCGGATATGAGGCCGGCAGAGAGGTAGAAAGAGAGCGTGTGGTACGGGTCGCCCTCGAAAAGTCGCGAGTATCCCGTCGAAGGCAGGAAGTTGTGGCATGCCCACATGTTGAAAAGAAGATGCATCGGTCCGGAATGCACCCAGGTGGAAGTGAAAAGCTGGAAATTTGCATTGGCCGCCGGCGTATGCCAAAGCATATGCCAGTATCTGGGCGCCACGAAGCTCGTGAGATGAACAGCGCCGTTTGCCGCTATTATGCCCCAGCTCAGCTTCGATATTGGCGTGAGCTCATCCCACGCTCGCGTCGCCACTTCGGTTGGTGTTGGTGGGGCTCGCCTCTGGATCTGCCATTGCGGAAACGCATTCTCGATGGCTTTCGGTTTGAGTTCTTCTCTAGCTTCCATGTAGGCCAGGAAAATGAATATTCCAGATGAAACCGAGATGGCATAGACGGCAGGACGCAGGTACCGGACCTTCACCTTAGGGAATTGGCCCGGTATCTTTTCTTCGGCAACATCCTGTTTCTCCTGACGCACAGGCGCGCGCTGTCCTTGTGGGAATGGTCGTGATTGTGGTCGCGAAGATGGCGCATTCGGCGGATTTTTTGTGTGCTTGCCGCGGGTCTGAGACTGGGCGCGGAAGGGCCTTGTGGATAGCCGGAGGGTAGAACTACCAGCGCATCGGACTCCGGATGAGAGCGGTCTCACCCATACTGACGGGTTTCGTAGCAAGGTCATGGAGAAGGCAAGTCAGGCGGTATGGGTTAGTGTTGATTGATGGTGGAGTCGCGAATCCTAAGTCGTGGGATGGCGCGCCAACTTCGGCTAGGCCACATTAGGACTAGCGCTTTTCTCCCCGACCTGTGCGCCTTTCTGCCACAGTCTGTGCTCTTCTCTCCGCTTCTCTTCCCCCTTCCATCATCGAAATCATCAGTTCCGCATAATTCATCTCTGTGTTCCCGTTACTATATACGACTTTGTTTTGCTTTTTATAAATCCGTCGTTGATACTTCCATAGTCGCGACGGTTGCGGAGCCACCTCCCGCAAGGGCTGCGGTCCAATCTTGGAACAGTGCCAGACCGCAATTAGCTACATCATAGGTGCCGCAGCAGCTCAAAGTCCTTCTGTGGCATTTTGGCTGTTTTCTAATGAGACGACAGGGGTCAGAGGTCCTTGAGCTATACTAGTGGTTACGAGATCGAATCAGGTGCTCCTACCGCTATTATCGGCACCAGGAATTCTCTGAGAAGCCGTGGAAGATGGAAGGCGACAGGTTTTACCGAGTCCGTCAAGGCAAGGGGTTTGCGTACCCAGCCTGTGACCGAGTCGTTCGAGCGCTGTGAACAGAACAGAAGCCCTTCACAATGAGCTACCTTCCATTGTGTGCCTAAGGCCAACGCGGGTCACTTTCACGACGAGCAACCATGATCCTTCACAATGGTCGCTCACGCCGGCCTATCTTCTTCATCTCCTTAAAAAAAGCGCCCCCTCTCCAACATGAAAATCTTATTCCATCATTCTTGGAAGACACACAACCACTCAAGATGTTCGAGTTTCTCCGCGACGCTTTCAGCGCGTCCCCAGATTCTGAAACCCTCTCACTCTCGTCGAAGTACGTATCTGAGCCCTTTGAGTATGAAAAATGGCTAAATAAAGCCAGTACCATTGAGGGCGGCGTGGATGTCACTGTCGGTCGAACAGGCTGTGCGCAGCTTATCCACCTCCCACCTGTGGTTCGGAGAGCTTGCCCTTTCCTGCGCGAGATAGATCATGGATCGGCAATCCCAGATGTGGATCCTGTGCTCTTCCAAATCGTGGTGGACTATCTGGATAGCCGGACTTTGCTGGACAAGATGAACCCTGCATCAACATGCGTGCTTGGAAAACTCGCAGACGGCAGCAAGATGACGCTCGAGTTTGCAAAGGCGTGGCATCTAGGGCACGCGCTCGGACTACCCGAGCTGCAGAACAAGCTCGTGGATGTCTTCCGCGAGGCCTACGTGCAACTCCAGCACGACCGTATCCAACTTGTTCCTGACGCGGCGCCATTCACGCTGCTTCGAGATTATATCGGATACCACACCCCAGCAGAGAAGTTCCTCGTAGACTTCTATGCCGGCCTGTACCGATATGATAAAGCCTTCTCGATGGAGAAACTGCGGGGTGTGCCGAAGGATATCGCCGACTACATCATGAACCGATGGAGTCTACTGGCTGATCTTGGCAACCCGGCCGATCGCATCATCAACAATGATCCGAATTTTAAAGTGAGGATGGCCGAACATCCTGAGCTTCGTGCGAAGCTTCGCATCGTCCCGCCGCCATCCTGGCCTCCCCTCACGCCCCCGACGACGCCAAAGCAAGCATCAGCGGTCCTAGCAAAATCCCCCTCGACACACCAACTCCGTGTTCGTATTGCTATCCCGGGAGTTGAAAGCGTGACTGGCGAGCCTGAAGTCCTCGTCGAGCCCGATCTGGTCCCCTCACTCGCCACATCTTTAGGGGCTAAGCCTCCTCAGAACTCTCGTCGGGCTCGTCGCCCGTCTATTTTGAGTCGAACATCGTGGATGTCCGGTAGTCCGGCCGAATAGTGCAAGGCTACTCATACAGAGGGCAACCTGCACGTTGAGAGCGCCATCCTCGGCCTTCTTTCGTGGACTTGTATAGCCTCATTCTTTTCTTTCCGTTAGGACAAGAACTAATTCAAACGTAGAAAGTGGCTCTGTATAGCAAGTCCAAGGCCTAGAAACCTTTTTTTTGTTTTTCATGAGTCAACTTCTCTTTCTCTGGTAGATGTTGCAAACTTTTGGTAGAAGTCCTCAATGTAAATTTTCAAATATCACCTTTATTAAAAACGTGATTCACAGGTAATTCACACTGGCGGAGGTGCGCTAAGTCCCTAGTCTTACCTTGCCACATCCTCCCCCCAGACACTCAAAAGATCAAGCTGCTTCAGACCTCCACGAAGATTCGCATCAAGTTCGTCACTGCCGGTATCAACCCCCAAGTGAGGTCGACATATTTGACATTCCCCGGGCAATACGCGCCCTCTGTGGAGTTCAGAAACGCTGCCCAAATGAGAAAGCTACAAGTGTACGTAAGAGGAATCATAAACCTGACAATCCACTTCAAGCTGTCGATATCCTGCGCTTCCGCCTTCCCTTTCGTCTCGACTACCCGCTTCAGGACCCACAGAGCCCACAGGATCTCGAATGCCGTCGACAGCAACATGACGATGCTCGCGACGCATGTTATGATGTACCATGTGTTCGTTCCGGTTTGCGGTGAAGTCGCTGCATTCGCGTGCGTAAGAGCCTGCCGCGCAAGCCGTCCAACGAAAACACAGCCGAGACCGCAGATAAACACTTCCACGACGACGTTATCGAGCGCCCCGTTCATGTATCCCCAGCTCCTCTTGATATTTAGCATGTTCCCTATGAACCAGCTGACCCGCGGTCGGATCGCCCAGATCTGGATGAGCTGCCACAGATCGGCTTTGTACCCGCTCCGGCGGATCAGAAGCGAAGTAATGATGATCCCGAGGATTTGCATGATGACGCTGATGGCTGCGGACCAGAACTTCCACGGTCGGAGGCCTGGCTTCAGCCAGAATTTGATGCGGCGTTTGACGTGGTACGAGCCGAGGAGGAGGAAGGTGCCGATGCTGATGGCATTGTATATGGCGAAGTGTGTGAGGACGGAGGCGGCGTTCGGGCAGTGTGTGTTTCCCGAACTGACCTGAAAACCTGAAGGAATCCAGGCAGGAATGGTAGCGTTTGTCGCCGCCACGGTCTTGTTGGACATGGTTGGTCTAAGTCAACCTGAGTACATTTCTCGCCTTTTTTGGGTACTTTGACTTACGCTGCGTGGGAAATACAAGAAACTGCTAACGTTGCAAAGTCTTCGGGTCTCGGAACGAAATGGCACGAAGAGGCTCTGAAGCCCAGCTCTCAAGTTGCGACTCTGGTATGTCGTATAAAGCTCTTATCGTCATCATACTTCTGCCTCCTTTACTAGGCACTCTAAACTACGCTTTCGCCATGGCTGAAAGGGACACGTCTGGACTCCTGGATCATCTGATTTGAGCCTCTCGGTGTGCCTCATTATTCGTGGCGTTTCAGCTTCGGCATTTTCCACTTAGGCGTCAGAGCGTCTGGCCAACAACACCACGAAGCGAGCCGGTGAACTTCGCCACGCAATACCGCCTTGTCGCTTAAGCTTGCCTTGGCCACCACACCAACCCAAAACGAGACCTAGTCTCGGCTACGGCCTATGAGCTGAGGTGAGTTTATGCTTTTGCGTTTCTTGACTTTATTCTTATACGAGAGGCTTAACCTTGTGGTAGAATCATTGCTCAGGCACTCCGAATTAGTCACCGGAAATGGTAGAACCAGGCGAAGGAGTATGGCTATGCGATACTAGAAAAGGTTCAAGGGCCGAAAGAGGCAAATCAACGCACCAACCATGGGTTCAGAGCATATTGAGGCTCTGCTGACAGTATATCTCGCCGGCCTCCCTTTCAGCACCGCACCAACTCCGACGCTCCATTACCCCTCCAATTTTCCTTTAACTCATCCACCGACGTACATTCCAAATGGCGGGAAGTGGATCTCAACTGATGGGCATCTTCACCCACCAGATCAGCCAGGGCATCGCCGAACATAGGAAGAATGTCGAGCGCTCACGCGGCATGCTCCAGAGCATGCTTCCCATTTCCGAACCCGACCTCCTCAACATCTGGAACACCGCCCAGCTCCTCGCCGACTCCAATCCCGCCGCCGAGCAAACCTGGAAAGTCGAGCTAGCCATCTTCAAAGCCATCGCAAATGTGCACTGGCAGCAATGGGACCACAACAACCACGCAAAAAACCGCGTCGACCTTGGCAGCTTCATCAAGAACAGCATGGCTCGGCTCCAGATCTGGCAGTTTCTGTACGTCGCGCGCTTGTATTCTACTATGGCGCACACCATCGGCGCAGTCTACCATGACAGCATCTCGAAGGAGACGGTGGCCCCGCTGCACTTCTACATCAAGGGCACGTATCCGAGCCTTGCGCTGGCGACGACGGGTGCCGAGGCCGAAAAGAAGTCGGATAAGATGTACCGCATGCGCATCCAGGACATCTTGTTCCATTTCCGCCTGGTGCAAAATGCCTCTCTCACCGTCTCCCAGCGCTACTACTCGAAGCAATACGTCGCCGAAGTCTTCGCAAGCGCTGGGTTAACAGCCTCGAGCTATGACGCCATGGCGCTCTTGAACACCATCGGGTTTAAAGGGACGAATGGGAGAACCCTCACTGGCCAGGGTATCGCCCACGCCTCGCTCGGAACCGATCTACACACGGTTCACAATGTCGACTTGGGCAATGGCGTCAATCGACAAACACTCATCGTTGCACTCATTGCTGCCTATGCTAGCTTCCAGGGCAACTTCGGCTGGTCGTGGTTCAATCGCATTCTCATACAAGGCGCGTGGCCTTGGCTGGGCGGGTACAGCAAGAGCTATGCGAAGACGGTTTTTGCGGCCATGGTGTGCTTGTTCTGTTGTGTTCGGCATGGGCATGCGTGGAGTGGAGTCGGAGATTTGATCTTGAGGTTGGCTCGGAAGTTGGTGGATCCGAATTGCTTTGGTGCGGGGAGAGTGAGGGTTAGGGCGGGTGGAAGGCTGGCTGGCGGGAAGGTGCTGTATGAGCCTGTGCCGAAGGCGAAGGAAGATAAGAAAAAGGGAGAGAAGAAAGAAGGACATGAGAAGGAAAACGCAGAAAGCAGTGATGAGAAGGTAAGCCATGCATTCTTCACGGGTATTAGGGCCTAGCTAACCCCCTACGCCAGGCGCCCGTTACTGTCGACGTCACTCCAGACGCAGAAGTCTTGTCTCAGCCAGCCTGGACGCCTTCCACGCCTGCGTCAGCACAAGATACCTCTTCGCAGCCTCTACCACCATGCCGCCACATCATCCCCGGTCAGCCCTGCAACCACGGAGTCGATCTTCGCTTCACGGGCCGCATCGCTCTCGTCTCTTCCCTCACTGAGCTGGAGATCGCTTGTAACAGCAGGACCACAGGGCCTCCTAATTCGAAGTCTCCGGTCGTCGTATGCAAGACCTATAACAACGCCCACGGCCAGCTGGAAGCTGAGACGTTCTTGCGGCGCGAGAGGATTCTTTCAGTGAGGAAGGGGGATAAGCAGTGCGTGTCTTGCGCGGTGAGATTGGGGCATTTGGTTGGTGCTGTTGCTATCGTTGTTTGATGTGTGTGATTGTCCTATGCTTCTTCCTGAACGGCGTCTTTACTTCCATCTTCTTTCTATGCATTGTATGCTCAAGTTAATTTCACAATCACTTACCAGCCGGCCCTGCAGTCCCTAAGGACACCACGTGCTCTAATGTCACCTTTCGTTTTCACCGCAAGGGTCGCCACACCACTGCGATAAAGCGCCCTAGTGCTCTTGCGTACTTGTCGACATCGTCACAGCTTTGCAGGTACCACCATAACACAACCACACCCAACCCAGGTTTACTACCACCGACTCACCTCATCCAAGCGGCTCCCCCACAATGCCCGGCCCACAGCGCTCACGGCGCTCGCCTGCGCATCTCAATAGATTACCCACGGAAATGGTCCAGAAGATCGCTGGCTATCTCGACCGCCCGTCCCTCCTATCGCTGCGCTCCACCTCACGTTCACTGCGCGCAAAGTCTCACTACACATTTGGCGAGCATTTCTTTCGGACGCTGAAGTTCTGTCTGCATCCGTACAGCCTGCAATCGCTCTCCGACATCTCCGACAACCCACATCTCGCAAAGCATGTCCGCCATGTGGCATTCAGCACCGACTGGGTCGGTCTCATTGATCCGCTTCACGATGCAGAGGTCAAACAGGCTGCCGAGAAAGGAAAGAACACCTCAGGGCATTCAAAGCTTGGTATCCGTCCTATGAGTATGAATGAGCTATACGCTTCGCGAGAACGCGTGGATGCATTGCGGATCGCGCAGGCGCTGGGAAAGCTGCCCAAGCTCGAGCTAGTCCTCCTGGGCGACGAGCTGGAATTCGATGGCGCCAGCGTACGAGAGAGTTGGGGTCATTCCCGGTTTCGTCCTTTCAACTGCCCCTTCGGTTACTGCAAGCCAGATGTTCGGTTCGGATCCCTTCCCACGGTGTTTGTCATGATCGCCATGGCCCTGGAGCAATTACCGCGTCGCAATATCGACATATGCCTAAGCATCGGCGATAAGGATCGATCGTTCCTCACTGATATTCATACGCCACCCACGTGGTACACTAAGAAACTCCACAAGAGTATTACAATGCTCCAGCTCCAGATACCCCATGAGCCTGGGTTGGACTATGTTGAATACCTCAGCACGACCCTCAAGCCTCTTTGCCACGGTGCTACTATCCAACAACTGAGCGTCAAAGTCGAGCCGGGTATACCTGGACTGAATCTTCCACCTCTTGTGGGCCGTGACCCACGCCTCGATGGACTGCCCTTACAACACCTCAAGAAGCTTACACTGGAGAAACTGCAGACACGCTCGGGCCTTCTCATCGAACTGCTACAGTGCCATCAACACCGCCTTACTCACCTCTCCCTCATAAAATGCTCTTTGCATTCGGAAGGTCCGATATTCATCAACGGCATGCCCATGAATCCGGCCCACCCGAGTGTGCTGGAAGACCTACGCTGGCACCGCGTAATCGTCGAACTGCAGAAGATGGAGAATCTCTCGTACCTGCGACTTTCGCGCTTGGGTTCAGACCCAGTCATTCCGGACTCACTTCGCGACACCGAAGCATACCGCCCACGCCTTGACGAGGAGATGACGCTGAACGCAACATGGCCCAGTAAGGAAGATGTCACTATAGGTCTCAACTATCTCCACCTCACATACCGCACCGCAAACGAATTGCAAGTCGGCATATTCCCGAATGACGGCGGTCGCCGAGATTTCTTGAATGTCCGCTACGCCAACTACAAAGTCGATCCTTATGAGTATCGCTGGACGGATGCAGAGGCGACGGCCTTGCGCCATGAGCGGAATTGCCGTAGGAATCGTGGGCGGGACGCTCACCCGCCGACCTTTGTAGATGACGAGCGGGAATTTCCTACCCCTGAAGACCCTGCTGCTAAGGCGAAAGCGAAGGCGCGGATGAACCCTCGATATCCCGTCAAGCCCAAGCACACGCCTGAACTGCAAGCATCAGACTTCTCCCACAATTTCGAGACTGCGTATACTGGCGGGCTACAACTGCCTTCCTTCGAGACACCTCCTGCTGAATCCGCTCACGCTCCACCCCGACCCATGGACCCCTATGTTCCTCTATATAGCCATACTCGCTACGGACGTCCACCTTACCCAAACGCGCCGAAGGCCGACTCTGCTTCCCGGAAAACCGGCGCACCTCCAACATCCGCCCGCCCCAGCAATGCGCAAGAACCGGAACACCCCGGTCTTACTCTGCCGTCCGCTAATTCCCTGCCGGAAGAAGTGTGCATTGGCGGGCTGCTGCAAGGGCGCTGGAAGACCGTGTGGGTGAGCGCACCGCGTTCCTTGCGAGCTGAAAAGTCCTCCAAACAGTCAAAGTAGGGTAGATAGTTCGGAAACGTGGGGGTGGAGAGCGGAAGGACGGTGGGCCCACGAACCGAAGACATTATTGAAACTGCTCCTAGTGGGCCTGGACGGTCGATCGAGAAGTTCACCTAAGGTTTGGATGGATGAGGCGATATCGTAGGCGTTGCGTGTTCGTGTCGATAAACTTCTCTGATGGCTGGTACGTCTCGAGCCCGATTGGTGTCTCTGGAAAGTGACTTTTTAGAGTCATCTGCCTAGTTATAATGCCAAAAAGCATTTCTGATTTGAAGAGAGCCAAGAGCCCTGAACATGCCTGCCATTTAGACATGGATGATTTTCGGCCTTAGGCGTTGCGTGAGCGACCCTCGTTGCCAAGGACCTAGGTCTTCTAGGACTCAGGCGAATCTCTTGCGGCCGGCTGAAGCAGCGAACGGAATGGTTTAGAAGACAAATGCCTTCGTGGGACGGCTCGAGAGATAGAGTGGACCAATGAAGGTTGTAGAAGCTTGGCGGAGGAGCGCACAGATCGAGAGGCTTTCGGGCTGTCCAATACTTACGGGTTGAGCGTGCACGGTATGTCATTTTCCGTTAGTAACGTGTCCGCAGTAAAGACAGCTCTTGAACGTCTAGATTGACCGTTAGCAAAGCTGTCGTAGATTTGATGCGATCAAGAAGTGCCCTTACCTCAGGCTCTAGCAATCCGCCCCCAACTGCATGCAAGTTTCAGCCCTCCAACTTCGTGCCACACGAAGAGAATTAGCTACGCTAAAAGATGCCAAATAAAGCATTTGTGCCGCTTACCTCCCCGCGTGAATGCGAAACACGAGTGTGCTGTCCAAAGAGCAGTGAGGGCCAAGAGTTCAGCCGCTCTTGTGCAAGGTTACCGCATCGCCTCTTCCCCGCACTTTGGCCAATGAGCGTGAATGTGCCCCTGTGCCGTTTACCTTTCTTCAACGTTAGCGAATCCAAGAGTTGGTCGATAAATGAGCGAAAGCTTGGTATGGTGAACAGATCCAGATCCTGCGGGCTACTAAAGCGCACGTCCACCGCTGCAGGCTCCTTCTCTTCCTTCTCTTGTAGTCATTGGCAACCACGCTTCGTCAAAAGGATCGTCGGCCTCACTTTCGCTAGTCTTTCTCACCCTTGCGGTATCATCAAGTCACTCCTTCACTCAACCAACCTCACATCGTGTCGCCATGCGCGCTGCAACCACAATTTCCCTGTTAGCGGCACTAGGTGGGGCTGTCGCACAGGAAGTCTACCTTGGATTCAACTCGGGAGCGACGACCGACAGCGGTGCGACGAAGACGCAGGACGATTTCGAAAAGGAATTCCAGGCGGCACAGAAGCTGCAGCACTCCCCCGGCCTCTTCAACAGCATCCGCCTGTACACGAATATCAAGCCTAAGACGGACAATGACCCCATCGAAGCCTTCCCCGCCGCGGTCAAAACGAACACCAAGCTTCTCCTGGGCATGTGGTGTTCCGGCGTGGGGACAATCGACAATGAGCTGACCGCGTTGGAGAAGGCCATCGAGCAGTACGGCAAGAACTTTACCGATCTCGTCATTGGCATTTCGGTCGGCAGCGAGGATCTGTACCGCGTCTCGGAGAGCGGTATCAGGAACAATGCCGGAAAGGGCCAGGACGCTGAGACAATCATCGCTTTCATTGATTCCGCCCGCGAAGCGCTCAAGGACACCGACCTCAAGGACATCCCCCTCGGGCATATCGACACTTGGACTGCGTGGGTCAACGAGTCGAACACGGATGTGATTGACAGAGTCGACTTCGTCGGCGCCAATCTCTTCCCGTATTATGAGGACGACAAGGGCAACGACATCTCCAACGCAACCACTCTGTTCAAGGACGCGCTCAACCGTACCGAAAGCGCCGTGGGCGATAAACCCGTCTGGATCACCGAGACCGGATGGCCGTCTACCGGCCCGAATTTCGGCCAGGCCACAGCGACGCTGGAAAACGCGCAGACGTACTGGAACGACGTCGGCTGCACCTTGTTTGGAAGGAGGAACACCTGGTACTATATCCTGCGCGATTCCAATCCCGATAACGAAATGAAGTTCGCGCTTGACCCGGAGCTCGACAACAAGCCCATCTTCAATCTGACCTGCCCGGCGGACTCAGGGGCGCCCGCATCGATCAATAACGAGGAGTCGGCGGCGGCGTCGATAACGGTTTCGATGATGAATACGGTGGCTCTGGGATTGTCGATGGTGTTCGCGATGGCTGCTTGGATTGTGTGATTGCCGGGGCTGTAGTAGGCTGAAGTGAATCCAACACTGGGGTAGTGGAAAGGGTTAGGCCTAGGGTCGAATATCTTTTCCTCAAGTAACAAATCCGGATCTTCCTTCATCACAGCACTGTCATGGGCCTTTTATTCTCCGGTTCTTCCGTACCAACGGCGGAGCAGCGGCAGCCGGTTCCTTGTTTGATTCTCTCCACTGGAAAAGCCGTGACCCGGCAAACGATGCGTGTTGAGTGATCACCAATGACGAATTGTTGAAAGAGACAACACAACGAAAAATAGGAGAGGATGGTAAGAAGGCGGACGCGACATGTGATCGACGATAGCTTGGCTGACTAATCACGGGATCGCCACAATCAGCCACCCCAGCCTGCCCGGCTCTCCTTTGACTTCATCCCTACACTTTCATCAATTCCTGGCTCATCTGTCACCATTTGGAAAGCCTCATTGATGGTAAATATAGCATGCGACTTCACGATGGTATTATTTCTAGACGCACCTCGGCACATCTTCTAGTCGCGTCATTCTTGCCCTCAGACCTGGGGAGCTGCAATATACCTACCACCACGACGGTGTCATCAGCGACAGCTCACATTGGGACCATTTCACAAAACCTTGAACGTTGCTAATGCCTCTAGGGATACTCAAGCCATTTTTAGAATGCATCCATGTGTTCGCACCGCGTCTTTGCCTGTCCCCGTCTTTCTTTCCTTTGGTTTCGGCCCGTTGCGTCGTCCATCCGCACTCCTACGTATCAGGTCAGTACGCTTTTCGATGTTCGGCTTTTGCTGTCCTTCCCGCCTCTGATTTCTCGTCTCCGATGAATGGTGGAAAATTCACTACTCCGAGGCCTCTCTTGCCGCTCAGGCTCACTGTCGCATCCGGAGGAGCACCTCAGGCAGACAAGCTCACGCCTCACACCGACGTTGACTCTTAAAACGCTTGGCCTATGCACGGTTCCGCAGCCGAGGCCGTCGCCAAGCACTATTTTCCTCTTCCGGCGCATTTCCGCCCCTGCTGCCAAACCTCTGACATGCCAAGCTCAACTCCAAGCTCCGCGCCAAGCGCTCCGTAACAGCCTCGCGGGCACCCCTTCCCAACGTCGACCCATGGCCTCATCCAGGAATAGGTTTCAAGGACTATTGTCTGGGGTGCTATGCGCGTTAGCTCTGCCAAGGACGACTGATGCCGCTATCTCGACACATACGACGTCTGCGAAAGCACGCCATCGGGTCTTTATTTGTGGGGAAATTCCTATTTACGCGCTCTACGGTAGTGCATTGAGGTTAGCGAGTAGTTCGCGTGTGAGACGCCGCCTGGTAGGAGGTGAGCGAAATAAGGCCGCGTCTGGGGAAGGGTGGTGCATCGTGAATTCGGGTGCGGCACCCATGAGTGGGAAGGGGGGCTGTATAAAGACGACGGTGAGGCCGTCTCGTATTCTTCACCATCCCATTTATTGCTCGCCAGTTCACTTCCTTGACGGTCTTTTCTTTCTTTCCTCCAGCTTGACGCTGTGTTTATACCTTCCTTACCTTCTTTCCTTCCACAGCCGGGCTGTTTCTATCCACTCCTTATCGCCCTTGCTATAACTCCGTTTCTATATCCCACCTCTCTCTTATCCATCATGCGTTTCTCAGTCGCCATCCTCTCGCTTACGGCTCTGACCGCCGCCCTTCCCACTCCCAACAAGCGCTCGCTCAAGACCCGCCAAGCCGGCGCCGTGCTCGCAGACACCACATTCGACGCGATCTCCATCTCAGGCGGCCAGGCCGGAAATGCCGAGCAAGAAGCCCTCGATGTCTTCTCCGCGCTCGACTTGAACAACCCGGAGAACATCGACCCGGCGGACATCGAGTTCCTCGGCGCGGTCAACGATGTAGCGAACGATGCGGAGACGGATGCGTTTAATCCGGCTATTGAGGCGGCGACGGGCGATGAGGCTACAGCGTTGGAGGTACGTTTGATCCCTATTCGATCCCATCTTTCGCACGTGAGGGATAGTGTGGATGGACGCTAACAGTACCCCAGAACGGCAAGATCAAAAATAAAGTCCTCAAGCTCATGGCGACAAAGATCGAGCTCGAGGCCCAGCAAGCGCAAGGCGAGGATGTGGCTGCGAAGCTCGAGGAGGAGCTCACGAAGCTGAACAACAACATTGCGCTGGATACGGAGGCTGCCGGGCAACCCAGCACGGCTGTGGCTTTCGATGCGACGATTTCAGGCGGTGGAAATGTCGCGGCGGCTGCTAATAACAACGCCGTTGCTGGTGCTGCGGATGAGGAGGATGCGGCTGTGGAAGATGGTGCGGCGGCGGATCAAGAGGCTGCTGCTGCCGCGGAGGAAGAGGACGATGCGGTGGAGGCGGATGCGGGTGCAGATGCTGGTGCAGTGGCGGAAGAGGATGATGCCGTGGAGGTAGACGACGAAGCCGAGGCAGATGCGGGTGCAGCGGCGGGCCAGGAGGGAGCGGCTGCCACTGAAGAAGAGGACGACGCAGCGGAGGCAGACGACGAAGCCGAGGCTGGCGCGGGTGCAGAGGGCGGTGCGGCGGCGGAAGAGGATGATGCAGCGGAGGCGGATGATGAAGAGGAGTCGGCTCCGGCCGATGGTGCTGCGGCGGAGGAGGATGACGATGCTGCGGAGGACAATGCGGCCGCCGGTGCAGCAGCCGAGGAAGAGGACGATGACTAGATGATTGCATCTCATCGCCGCTCCAGTCCAGTATAATCCCCACCCTCAGGGACTGGAAGAAGAAAAGAAACGAGAGTAGCCTACATTTCTCACAAGCCCAATTATCAATACTTACAACATTGATTCTTCCTCCTGTCTCATCATCCACGTTACATTCTTTGCATGGATTTTTTTCCTTCGCATTTCTCAACCGTTCATCACTCCCTGCAACACTTCTCGATCTGGAGGGAATCACGTGACGTGATCGACCCAACTCACCACATATCCACCGATAAACCAAACCATCCAATCAAACCCGCCAGGTCTGATTGCATATGCCTCGGATGTGTCGATATGCCAGGGCGAAGAGAAGCTACCGCGTCGCCATGCCGCCATTTTGTCATTTCATCTTTCGTCTTTCGTCGTTCCATTGAGAGCTAGACTGCACTCTGGAAGCAAAGCATCTATAGCGTACCCGATCGATAGTAGAGGGCCCGAAACGGCCAGTTGCATCCTCGAGGCTGCAGAGGAGAATTAGATACGATTCCAGAAGTCGGAAGCTTTTGGGGTGGTTCGGCCAGCTGCGCTAAAGCCAGCTAGCTTTTAGTGAGGAAGAGTGTCTGTGTGTATGGATGGGTTTTTCTTATCTGCGCCTTGCTTGTGCTATGCTGTGTGTGAGGGCTGGGTCCGCGGTCTCCACTGCTGTGAGCGCCCCTGGAACACCTAGCTGGGTAAGTCGGCTGCAGGCAGCACTGTCTCTACGAGCTGTAAGGATAAGGGGTGCTAGCAGGGTAGGTTGGGTTAAATTCAGCTATCCAAAGGTCAGGAGTTAAGGAAAGGCTCTGAGAGGCTCTATATACAGAGGTGCCGAGCGCCAAGGCGCTAGGTTAGGTCACGTGATAAGATCACGTGACCCGAGGTCATGTGACCCAAGGTAAATCCCTAAACCAGACTGTTACATCACCCCCCCTTACAGGGAGAGCTTATTCCTAAGCTCTAAAATACGCCTTCTAGATCTCTCTTCTTCTAGAACTTTCGCGTTATACTCTTAACTATTTCTTTTAGCTTATAGTAAATGTATTTATATTAGTTTTAAACTAAAAGCGCTTTTACAGCTACTACCTTCCCTCTAGAGAGAAAGAGACTTATTTTCGCGTTAGTAGAGTAGCTTTCTTATTAGCTCTCTTCTTAAACGATGCTATAAGCTTAGTAGAGTTCTAAATTACTTAGCGGCGCCTTTACGTTACCCTTACGTCTTCTACTCTTACAGGTTTTAAATTCTCTACTATCTTCTCTAGAGTCTTCTCTTTTTCGTACGCCTTAATCTAAGCATCTAATTATAATAGCGGCTCTAGCTTATCTAGGTATACTATATAAAAGTCTCTTATCTTATAGAGAGTGTTAATAAAGCCTATAGTATTATACTAGGTAGAGTTAGAATTATAAGTAACTTATACAGCGCGGTATTAAAGGTAATTTTAATAAAGATAGCTATCTAGAATTTTATATATAGGCTATTCTAGATTACTATTAACTTTAATAGGTAGCTACTTAGACTCTACCTACTCTAGTAATAGCTCTAAAGCTTTTTATAACTACTTAGCGTAAAAGACGTTATGTATACGTATATACGTAGGTAGCTAGAGCTAGAAGAAGTAACCTTTTATAGTAATAATTAGGTAAGAGCTATATATCTATTAATTTAGCTTTATACTAGGCTAATCTATTAAAAAGCTATAAGGTTTAATATAGACAAGATTGCCTATAGTAAAATTAGGTTCTTAGCGTTTTTTATTTACTTAGAGCGTCTGCCTAGCTTACGCTTTCGCGATATTACCTTATATAATTTTAGTAGCTTTTTTTACGGCGTTATATTACTTCTTAGTAAAATTCTAAGCTTTCTAGCGTAAGAGACGCTTACGTAGAGTAGAGGCTTTTACTATACGCTTCTTCTAATTCTAGTAGTATACTAGTTAATATCTAAACTTAATTTTATATACTATTAGTTCTATAGTTTTATATAGTAACGTAGCTTATACCTAATCTATATAGAGTAGAAGGTCTAACTAATTATTCTAGTAGTAGTTAACAAATAGACGCAGACGCTAGTTAAGATATTAATTAATAATCTCTATATTTCTATTAGTTTATAAGTAGTACGTAGTAGAGAGCTTCTATTTAATTTCTATAAGCTAATAGAGCTTATCTATAAAGGTAGAGATAAACTATAGGCTATAATTTAATATAATAAATCTAGAAAGACTATATATACGCTAGATATATTAGTAATATAGCTCTACTATACGTTAAGCTATAATTTTCTTATAGTAGAGTAGAAAGAAGCTCTACTTACTTAGCTAATTTACAACAACGTATACGTAGTTAAATCCTTTCTTATTAGAAAGAAAGCTCTTAAAACTTATAGAGACGTTCTACTATACTCTCTTAGAGATAGGTAAAGGCTTTAAGAGACCTAGCGTTTTATTCTATAAAGTATAGCTCTAGTAGTAAGCCTTGTATACTACTACGTACGTGTTAATATCTTTTTATATATCTAGCTAGTAATATTAATCTTGTAGTAACTAGGTAGTTTTCTAGCGCTCTAGATAGGTAGTTACCTAAGTAGTATATATAGCGCGTATTAAATACGTTTATAGGTAGTTAATAGTAGAAACTATTAATTAATTCTAATAGGTTAATAAGCCGTCTTCTATTTTCTAGGTAGAGTCTAATATAGTAGCTTTTTCTTAAGCTAGCTATAGAGAGTTGTCTAATTAGTTAGCTATAATAATCTAATTAATTATAGTATATAGATTCTTAGTAGAGAGTACCTCTATAAATGTATTAGCAGCGGCAATTTCTGTAGCACTACTAGCTAATCTCTAGGCGGCTAGAACTAATAACTTACCTAATAATTACTTAATAGCTAAGAGGCTAATTTACTTCTTACTTAGAAAAGCCCTTGTATAGGCGGCGTAATTCTTCTTCTTTTAAGTCTTAAGCTCTTCTTACTTTTGTAATAACGCGTTTACTACTATATTAGCTAAACCTAGTTAATAGGTAAGCTTAAGATTATAGTTAGTAATATTATTCGCCTAGTAGACCTACCTAGTAGTAAGTTCTTACTTAGTAGTAAAGTACTCTAAGGCTTAGTAGTTAGTTAATACTATAAAAGGCTCTAGATCTTATAAGCTAATTAACTAGCTTCTCTACTTCTATACACTAAGAATAACTACTAGTATTTCTTTATTATAAATACTATAGTTTATCTAGATAGTGTTTATTATCTTACTAAAAAAAGCTACTAGTCTCTAGATACTATCTTCTTAAAGCTATAAAAGAACTCTAGTAACTACGCTATCTAATACGTCTGTTTCTACTCTTATACAGTAATAGAGAGAGTAATAAGCTAGTATAGTATTAGATAGTATAAGATTCTTAACCTACTAAAATACTGTAAGCTTAATTTCTCTAAAGGTATACTATGCTCTCTATTTTAGTAGCTTAGTAAGAGAGCGAACAATCTAGCCGTAATTCTTTAAGAAGGCTTAGTAGAAATTATAGAAACCTAGAAATAATTAAAGACTCTTAAGAGTTATAGGTACAGGCTAATTCTAGATAGTAGTAACCTTCTTAGAGTTCTTCTAGATTCTATTAGTGCTTATAATTAATTCTAGAAACTTAGTACTTTTAATAGTAAATTTAGATTTCTTAATATCTACTTACAACCTAGCTTTATATAATTAATTAAGTATTTAAATAATATAGGCTTTATACTTAAGTAGATTCTCTAAGTAAATAAGAATATTATTAATATATACTATATAGAAATTGTCTAGCAGGCTATATAATATCTTGTTAATATATTACTAAAAGGTAGTAGAGCTATTATAGAGGCTAAAGAGTAGAACTTAATACTTATAGTTACTATACTACGTGTAGAAAGACGTTAGGTTCTCTACTAACTTATTAAGCTAGATCTAGTAGAAAGCTTACCTTACGTCTAACTTAGTAAAGACTTTAGCGCGCGATAGGCGTGTAAGCGTTTTCTAGATAAGAGAGATAGAATAGGCGTCTTTTTTTGTAATAGCGTTAAGCTTTTAATAGTTAACGTAGAACCTTTATTCTCTATCTAGCTTTTTAGTAAATAGAACTAGTAACGCGTATAACGCATTACTATAGATAATAAAGCTACGATAAAGGTAGTTCTCTAGATAATTCTATACTAACTATAGGTACTCTAGTAACATGCTATAAAGAGAACTATTTGTTAAGATATTTTCTACTATAAGCTTAATATTATAATCTATACTCTCTCTATATAGTAGTAGAGTATTAGAATTCTTTTTTAAGAAATAGGCTACAGTTACGCTAGCATATCCTAGAGATAGAAGCTTTTTAGTAACTAGTTAGTAGAGTTTCTTCTCTAGATTAGTAATCTAGGTTTTCTTTCTATTAGTAATAAGCTAATTAACCTTATAAACGCTAAGGTGCCTAATTATAGTATCTTTTTAACGCGCGTTAATTATAAAGGTAGCTACGCTAATTATATTAATATTAAGCCTAGCCTTTAAGCATGTTTTCTGTAAAACAGGTAGCTTTTTTAGCTTACAGGGCAACCTAGCAGGCGGGTTAAGATTCTTAAGCTACCTGTCTATCTTACGCAGGTTTTCTTAAAGCTTCTAGCGTTGTAATTCTCTCTTCTCTTATTATATTACTCTTAGCTTTTCTACTACTAATATTAGAGCGTTGCAGTAATTAGTGTTAGCTTAGTAAGCTACTTAAGCTTTAGTAGTAGATTAAGAGAATTATATAGAGACAAACGCGTCGCGTTTATAATTAATTAATTAATTAGTGTCTAGCTACATTAGTGCGCGCTGCTTGCAGTTAACCTAAACGTTAACTTCTTTAAGTAGCTTATAACTAATTATTATATTATAGTAGCTAGTATTATAATATACAAAGTAGATGCGTATTTAGTAGCTTTCTAGTACTAGATTAGCTTTAAAGTATTTATCTACCTAGCTATTAGGTTGTCTATTATATCTAGTAAGAGGGATAGGTTCTATACACGCTAGCTTAACGTAGAGGTTTTTTCTAAGAGTTTAAAGGTGCTTTAAGTACACTAAGACGTAGCTACTTACTTCTATATTAATTAAGCCTCTAAGCTTAATTATAAGGCTGTTTATAGAGATTTAGTAGAGTAGAGTAAACGTAGAACTACTAAATAGCTTTTTATGTAGGTTAATTACTCTAGTAGATAGCTCTAGAGAGAAGACTTCTTCTAGAGCTAGGCTTTTTCTAAATTATTAGATTTATATTCTAACGTGTTATTCTTAGGTGCTTATAGCTCTATAGGCTCTATAGGCTTCTTCTCTAGATTAACGTTCTTAATAGCTTTCTACGCAGTAGAAGCTCTAGAGTAATTATAGCTTAGGTAGCTAGGTTAGTAGCATTAAAAATAGGTAACTAGCTTCTAGATTACTAGAGTTTTATTAGATGCTAGAAAACCTAGAAGAGCTAGAGGCGCGTATTATAGCATTAACGCAATTATGTTATACTTTTTAGCCTTTCTAGTAGCAACACGTGCTTCTCTAGAGGCAAGCTCTTAAGTAAGGTCTTAAGTAAGGTCTACGTAGTAATTATAGTTATTAACGTATTAACGTTAGTATATACCTAACTACGTACGTATATTCTCTAGTAGCTTCTTATAAAACTTCTCTACCTATTAATTTACTAGAAGCTAACGCTTCTATGTAAGGCGGAAGAAATTATTCTAGAAGTAGGCGAAGTTAGTAGCGCTTTAGTAATAAAGCTTTTAGAAATTATA